>NC_135216.1:8236565-8246565 GCF_052324685.1 Brachyhypopomus gauderio
TTTATTTCAGCAATTCCAGTTAAATGCATATTTTATGCTGGCTCGGCGCGCTGAAGGTCACTCAAAAATGTTGTTTATGAGGCGAGCGAAGAGCCCCCCCCCCCCCAAATCTACTCCGAGGGCGATAATGTACGTGGCATTTATCACACGCACAATAGACGATCCCGTGCTTTACCTGGCCTTTCAGAACCGGACGGCGAGGGTTCTGTCATCCAAACATTTCACTTCACCCAGTCCTACGGCTGATCCTTTGGGGGAGAATAAAGCATTGTAGAATATAATCACCCAGGGGCCGTGTTTAGCAAAGATGCTCGTTATTCTCTTTTATTATCAAATTATTATTTTATTATGCCTCCACCCCTTCCTCAGTTACCACTCCATAAACCGTCACTGACGAAATTTAATGGCTGCTTCCAAAACCGCACACTACCTTACTAATTAGGATGTCAAGATAGCACGCCGTTTAGATGAATGTGGTTTTTGGACATGCGAATTTCTGCTGTCAAGCAACGTGTCCTGTGGTGATACAGAGCAGATGCTGTATGGATACAGGGCTTTTTGTGGTCTGGGTAAATGGGTTTTACTGACTGCTTCTTTAATGACTGTTCTATCAGAGAAATAGAGGCAAACATGCTGCCTACTTCTTTGTTTCCACTAATGAAGCCAATTTATCATTCATTAATTAGTCAGGACCCACCTGTGACCTACGAATCTTGAGCTCTCCTGTGAGAATCTTGCTTTTTCTACTTTTCTGCTCTTGTGGTGTTAAATCGTCTGCTGACCCGTTCTGACTGGTGCTGTCCACCTGCGGGTCACCCCTCTGCTCTGACGTCCCCCCAGAGAGGGGTGGAGGGATCCGTGGGGTGGATTCTGGCTGCCGTCTTCAGTACCCTCCACTGGACTCTTTATCCCTGTCTTCAAATGTTTCTTAGCGCTTCAGACTCTAACAGTTGGATCTGTTGTTTGTTTCAGCTGTTTCAAACGTCTCTCTCTTGCCCCCAAATGGACACAATGACGCTCAGTGTCAAGGCCGAGATGCGGCTCGTAAATGTCGTAGGTCAGGAAGCGCCGCTCTGCCATTTGAGGCAGATTGCTCCAAGAAGTGACACCGTGCCGCTCTGAAGATGAGACTACGGCAGGCTTGAATCTCCTGTCCTTAACACGGATCACGTCCAGAGCTGAGTGTCCACATTATAGCCGTCCTTATTAGCTTCAGCCTTGCTACTAAGTAATTCACAGTTAGTAATTTGCTAAAAGATTAAGAACTTATTAATAAGCCTGGATTTAGAAAGGTTAAAGGAATGTGACATTTAATTACTAAAAGGGCTCTTGAAATGGCATCAGTCTTGTCTGAAACACTGCTGAGCCATGCAGAAGGCCTCGTTCTAAATGACAGGCAATCCAAGAAGATGAAAGGCCATAGATACAATGTAAACAACTTTAAAACCTCTTAAAAGCTACAGCACGGTGATATAAGGACATAAATGATAGGAAAAATATAGTAAAATAACATGATTAATATTGCTGTTAATCTGATCTTCTACTTTGTTTAAACTGCTGCACGCTACAGTGTGTCCTGACGGGCTCCCCTCCAGGCCTGCAGATAAATGAGTGTTGTGATAAGCCAGCTCGGTCCGGTTCGGCCGTCCCCAGAGCGGCGAGAGGCCTTCCGCGTGTCGGAGGACAGCGAGAGATTTCCCCCTCGCACCGAGAGGCGAGTCAGGGCAAAGGGCAAAGTTCATTAGCTACTCCCTCATTCTCAACACTCCCACTGGGGAACCCGAGAACGACGTGTGCTGTCTAGTGAGAAAAGACAAAAGAGGCATTGTGAAATGCAAGGTGAAGCACGTGTGTGTGTGTGTGTGTGTGTGTGTGTGTGTGTGTGTGTGTGTGAGGGAGAGAGAGAGAGAGAGAGAGGACGGAGGTGATATGTGAAGTCTTGTTTCAAGTCTTGTACATGACTGATTGTCTAATGGTACATTTGTCATTACACAGTGTGTGTCTTTAGTGCTCTGGTAATAAACCACACAGTTCGATGTGTCATGAGCAGATATTCTGGCCAGCGCACTACATGTGATTTGTACTGATTGAGTCCCTAGAGAGGAGCTATGTTTGTACTAAAAAACTCTCAGAAATCCACAAGCTAGCCTCAAAGTCTCTCTCTCTCTCTCTCTCTTTCTATTACTCTTTCTCTCCATCTGTTATCAAAGGAAATATGTAGGTAATGAAGGGGTCAGAGCGCTGGGAACATCATACACACAACTCACCCTAAACTCAAATTCACTCCAACATAAGACTTCTTAAACTTGGGGAGCGGGTGAACTTACCAGCTCAGTGTATTGTACATTATAGACCTTATTATTTGTTAAAAAAAACTTATACAGCAGATACATCACATCTACTCAGGCAGCTGACTACACACACACACACACACACACACACGCACACACACATGTAACGGTTGCAGAGGAAGCGTGTCTCTGCAGTGAGTCCGCGTGTGTAGGCCAGTGTGCAGGAGACTTCAACCTTGCAGGAAGGCGGATGTAGCCTGTTGCAAGTCAGCACATGGTTCCTTTTAAGCCTGCACAAACCCCCAGGACCCCCCCCCCCTCAACTCTAAGCCTGGATCTAAGAATCCTGCACTACAGCACTGAACCTTGCTCACACGGAACCGGCCCGTCACTGCACGAGGGACAACAGGCATCAGTGGCACCGGTACACTGCGAATCAAGTTTCCGCGGTTTCCATCCATCCATGCTTGTTCAAACGCAGCGGCTGACGTGTGTCACACGCTCGTCACAGCTGCAGTGGTTCTGGGTGGAACCCTCATCTGTAAACGTCTTAAAGAACCCTTAATAGTTACATAGCACGTGTGCCTCTGCACACGTACACCCGGGTGTAATTTAAGCACGCGTACGCCGTGTACCGCGTGCAAGCGTGCGTGCCTGTGTGTCTGTGTGCGTTTCAGGGTAAGCTGTTAAATACCCAGAAGAGTCATGCAAGCATCGTGTTGCAAGCTTAATAAAAGTACTTTTGCACAGATTGAACCCATGATAGCTGTACCAGCTGCCCCATTTGGGTCCAAACGTTACACAGTACCATAAAACGGTCTCCAAGGAGACCAGGAAAGAAAAAAAAATCTTTCAGAGGGAGTGAGAGAGAGAGAGAGAGAGGAAGAAAGAGAGAGAGAGAGAGACACCAGAGTGAACAGTGACTGACTTGTTCAGGAGTTAAAACTCCCAGGACGGAGAAGGTTCTGTATGAGTGTGGGTCTGAGGGTGGGCACAGCTCCACGTCAACCCCAATATGCAGATTTCTCTACGCAATTTAGAGTTGTATTCTTGGCAGTCAAAAAAAGTCCTACGACCTGGGTAAGAGGGTTAAATCTTTCAAGTACCTATGGCTTCTGAGAGCCACAGTACATTAAGATGAAACATATCCCGAATTAAATCAGCTAAATGAAAGCAGGTTTGTGAAAAACCAGGCAGAAAACCAGGCGCGAGTCAGTTAAAGAGGAAGTTTAAGTACCTGACCCAAGCCTGTGTGCTCATGTGTGCGTGCATACATACACGTGTGTGTGTGTGTGTTTGGGGGGGTGTGTGGGGTGGTTTACAGTGTGGTGGAACTGACGAGCCCGTCCTGAAGTCACCCGGGCCATACTCCACCCTGACAAGAAGCTGTCAGATAAAAGTGTATGAGGAAGCTGGAAAAAAATGAGGGGGGGAGGAAAAAATAGGGGGGGGGGAAGAAAAACAGCTCACAAGTTGTGTTTAACAAGGCAAGAGAGGGAGAAATGCTCTCCAGATGTCTGCAGCTCCTCAGATGTGAAGCTGGAACGTAGACATGGAAATGGAAACGGACATGGAAAGGCTGGCACGCTCCCTGATGGGGCAGCGGTGGCCCGGGCGACGGTGGTCCGGGCGACGGTGGCCCTGACGACGGTGGCCCGGGCGACAGTGACTTCATCGCTTCCCACCGGACGAGCGGATATACCTCGGCGCACTAAACACTTCTCATTTATACATTCGTTAAAAAATTTATTTTGGAGGAAACTTTCAAGTAAACATTTGCGCATTCCATCTTCAGGACTTGATTGGAAAGACCTTTACAGTGTGTGTTCTTCATTCTGCAATTAATCACACAATTTCCTCATAGTACCTTAATATATTGTTTGACCTTTGCAAAGAAACTCAAAACCAGAGGGTGGGAAACCAAGTTTGTGTATACCCTGGCCTTCCCACAGTGGAGGGTGTCAGCTCTGTTTTCCGTTAGGTTATCTCTGGCTTGGAGAGAGACACTTCACCCACACTGCCGTCATTTCACGAGTGTGTGTGTGTTAACTGTGCGGCTCCAAGCTGACATGGGGGGGGGCTTATCTAACCGGCTGCGTGTGTGAGACGCTCAACCATGTGTCAACATAACATACTTATCTAACTGCCCATCTTTGGTTCAGACCAGTAAGTCTAACTTAGACACACATACACACACACACACACACACACACACACAGAAAGAAAGAGAGAGAGAGAGGGAGAGAGATAGAAAGTTAGAGAGACAGAGAAGAGAGAGTAAGAGAAACCACACGCTTCCTCTCATGCACGTGAAACGACAGAGAGAGAGCAGGAAATCTGAGATCGTCAAGGCAACGTCACCGAGGTGCACATGTGTGTAGCATTAACAACTATACTACTGAGAAACCAGACAGCTGGGCCTCGCAGTTCACGGGGATCAAACAACCCAACAAACAAACAAACGATTCAATATTTGTAGAAGATGCCATGAGACATCCCATCAGAAAACTAGAGTCCACCTGTTATGGGGACACGACAACTTGTTTCTGATTGGCTTAGGCATATTTCAAGTGTATGACGTAATTAACTTTTTAACAAATGACCAGATGTGAAGAGATGGAACCGTAATGTAATTGTAAGCCTTCCTCAGCTGGAGGGGCACCCAAACACACACTCCCTTCAGCTTCCCTTTACCTCATCCACCTGTCATTACGCTACTTAATATGGGAGCAATTGTAGCTCTCACAAAATAGACCACCACCACCATTTTCATTTTCATTGATTTTATATAATATAAAATATACCCAGCTTCTGTGCTGTTATTATGGGCTAGCGTTAGGGTGCTCCTGTTGGGGTCAATAAAATGGGGCTATATGTTGTTTGGGCTATACTACCTCTACAGCTTTTTCATGGAGCTATTTCCACCAGTCATTAGGGACGGGGCTTGGGTAGGCTTCCAAGCCTTTGCTAGGGGTCGTGACCTCTGACTCACAAATGCTGCTAGCCTGGGGCCTGCTCTAAAAGGCCTCGGATTTATTGTCACATGGTTCTTTCAGCCCCGCTCACTTGAGAATACCCTGGGTGAAGCTGTTACAGTTCTTAAGCTGTAACTCTTAAGTTTTTAGTGCAGAGACAGGACAGTGCATAGCCAAAGCCACGTAGCACATGGGAACCCGATACAGTCCACCACCGTCTGACCCCGAAAGAGAGCGGCAACGCAACATTAACTCAAACGAAAGAGAAAAAGAAGATGACAAAAGGCCCACCGGTCAAGTATGAACATGGCCGGGTCTGATTGCAAAATGCAGCTCAGATTGACCCAGATAAGAGCACGAACACACCACTTCTACCCAGGTCCTGCTTACCTCAGATTGCTGGTCGTGACACCTCAGAGATCACTGCTGAGAAGACATCGAGTGTGGATGTGAATTATGAGACCTCCTCTCTCCCTGACGGTCAGGGCGCAGCTCGCTATCCGCCGAACTAGAAGGTCACCTGAGTGTGGTGTACTTCGATAATGGCCATGAAATCCCTCCCAGAAGATGCCCCGGCTCCTGAGAGACCTGCGTAACTGTAATTTAGGCCAATGCATGTGATAAAAGTTAAGGACAAGCTGGAGGGTCCGTTTTAATGTCTGGTGGCGGAAGGTCGGCATGTTTTCACGCACTAAATCAGCAGTAAGTGCTCTTAATGAACCCCCTTCCATTCGGGGCTGTACAGAATCCCTCACAAGGACGCCAGCCATGCGACAGCCTGTCAGACAATGGCATCATCTTTATGCTGTCTGAAGTTCATCGTGGAGTGTTGATGCTACAACACTTATCGGGCGAGTGCCGCACAACGGCCCACGGGCAGCCTGCATACAAATCAGTCATTTCCATTCATTAGGCGGCGCGTAGGCCCGGCGAAGGCTCGTAATTGTTTGATTGGGGACGGGCTGGACTGGCACGCATTGTACCTGCGTGGATCTGGCCTGGAAAAAAGGCCAGTTCTCGTACAGGCCGGCTGGCAGGCTGTGAGGCTCTGATAACACGAGAAAGCTGGTTAACACAACTACGGTGGGCATCCGGAAAAAAAAGAAGAAAAAATGGCATGACATTTTGTCGTCCCCCCCCCCCCCCCCCACCCCCCACCCCTCTAGAAAAGCACGAAGCGTGCAATTCGGCAAGGAAATCTGGTTGGTTGCCTTTTTTCGAAGAAAATCTCTTCGAGCACTTTTGAAATGATAAGGAAGACATGAGGAGGCGGTTTTGTGTGATGTCAGCCTAAATGTATTCCCTCCCAGACGCTTCAGAACCCTGCACACCGCCACGTGTGCTTGAGTCGAGCGCCACGGACAACTAGAGCTGCTCCTCTGTGGCGTTCGGTTATTTAAGCTCGTTGGTTACAGTAATAAACATCGGTGTATCTTGGAATAAGGTCTGATGAAAAGAAGGAAATATTTGAACATTTTTAGAGTGATGTATGAAGGAGAGCTAAACGAGAATGTAAATGTAACCTATGTTAACACCGTTTTTAAGGTTCCACTAGGGAAACAATCACCGACAGTTCTTTAGATGAATAATTAAGTGGCCTGTAATTGTTCAGCTGAGCTCCTCTAGACTAACATGAAAGGGTGTAGTTCTTTAAAGCTTTGCTAAGTAAGGAGTTTCTGAGGAGCTTTGTCAGACTGCTCCTTCAGACATCTCCACCAGGGTGGGCACCACCACATGAGACATCTGCACCTGAGTGGACCTCCACATAGAACATGCAGTGCTGTCACGTCTCATTTTTAATAAGAAAATATATTTGTTACGTATTCTTACGTGTTAGTTTCAGATGTTTAATGAGTGTGATGGAAAAACTTGTTTGTGCACCCAGCCCTGATCTTTCCTGCACGGTCACACACGCATGTCTCACACAAAACCGGACAGTAGTTGCTAAAGGTTCACCTGAGCAGTGTGTGGAGTCTGTGGTCCGCGTTGTAATAATGGGGAGTATTCGGTGTAATTTGGGAGCTTGGTGTCACAGTCTCCTGCCAGTCACGTCTCCTCTTTGTAGCTCCACGGTTTTGCAGCGAGCTGCGCTGGACATATGGTCGTTTGTGTCCCGTAAGGCGGTAGGCAGCCTGATCTCTGTCCTGCAGGGTCGACGGGGATGAGTCTGGGCACAGGTAGTGTGTCAGCCTGCCCTAACATCACCGCCGCTGCTGTTCTGGGGACAGTGACATGCTGACCTGGTGTGATTGTAGTCAGTGGGTTTACAGCTTACACAAACAACAAGTTAAAGCAGGTCACAGGGAAATCCATTATGTGCACATACACACGCGCGCACACACACACACACACACACACACACACACACACACACACACACACACACACACACACACACATACACACATGCACATTGTAGTTTGTTGTGTCTTTGTTGTGTCATGTGTGCACAATTGGCAGACAAATGAGTAAACTGGGGATATCCAGCAGAAAGATTCAAGTTAAGCTTAGACAATTTTCAAATAACAATTTTCACATATGCCCACATTTACATACCCATGCATATAATTACACATATGCACACATTTACATACCCATGCATATAATTACACATATGCACACAGTTGGTTGCTTACATAGTCACAAAAACATACAATTCAAGAAGTTTTGTTTCTTTCTAGTATCTTTTGTATTAATTTCCTACTTCGTGACTTCATTAGCCGCCTGCTACTCCCAGAAGCCCCACACATGTACGCAGCACTTAGTGTTGGGTTCAAAACTAAAGTCACGCATTTTGCCGGAGAGCTTCGTCGTTCCCTCAGAGTCGTACGGCATTTTGGGATGAGACTGAGTTTAGGACGCGTGAAAGAGCTCCGAGTTTTGAACTTCACAGAGCATTCATCTTTAACGAAGCCCAAACATTGACTGAGGTATCTGAGAAATCTCTTTCACACACATGCACACACACACACACACACACACACACACACACACACACACACACACACACACACACACACACACACACACACACACACACACACACACACACTCTCATCCCATGTGTAAAAGAGCCAGCACTCCGGGCAGTGAAGCCCAGGGCAAGGTGAGTATATCCCCTCTCATCAGATTTCCACCCCACACACACACACACACACACACACACCCTGCTTCTCCTTCAATGCTCAGGTACTCAGGGTCACACGGCTCCAAACCAGGACCTCAACGCTCTGGAAAACATAATCGATGACAGGCTAGAGTGAGAGACTGGCCGGCCGTTAATAAACTGTGAGCGTTTTCAAGGTTCCAAAGCTCTCCTGCACTGCGCTCAAACATCAGGGGAGAGAAAATGTCTGAATTACAAACTCCTACACAACTGCCAAAATAATTTAAGATGTAATTTAGCTACATGGATGTGCCAAGCATCACCCACATTCTTCTTCCCCTCACACCTTTCTGGTGTGACAGCAGGGAGACGGAGGGGGAGCCCGCCACATTAAGCCAGTAGCGCACACACAGTCGTTTGTCTAGTTGAACCTTATTTCTTGCTTTTTATAATCCCCAGAAAAGGTTAGTAGCAAAAAAGGCCCTGTCCTCCCACCCAGCCAAACACAATAGACCGCCACTGGAGGCCTTTGTGCTGGGAGAGACTACTGACAGAGGTCCCTGTTACCAGCGTCTAGGCTGAAGGACTGTACATCTCCAGCTAAATGCATGGATCGCTAGACTCAATCAGAAGCAGCCATGCATCAATTAATGCATAATTATGCCTAAATAAATGGACTGCAGAGAGGGGGAGGGGTGGATTTATTACAGATGGTTTTACGAGCGATAAACAAAGCAATCGATCAATCTGGCGGTGGCTGGAGGGGTTTTAACGTGCCACTTCAGCATGAGAAGATAGTCCTCCCGTCTCTGAGCGCTTAAGCCTCATGGAGCACAAGGGAACGCCAGGAAACTGCAAGACAGCAAAAGCAGCCGGGCCGGTTCCTCTCAGGCAGAAGGCATTAGCATAACATGAGGACAACGTTAGCATTACAGCTTCGGGAATGAAAAAGGCAGATGAATATTTAATATCATTAAGAGAATTTTATTTGATGGAGGCTATTGTCATGTGATATATGTAGCTCTGCAACGTTCCTCTCATCACCTGTGGCAATTTTTCAACCTGCATTAATGTTTACTCACAGTTCATTCTGCTGAGAGCATAGCTAAATCAACACCGATATAAATCAGTAATGGTATAAATCAGTGATGATATATAGTCAAATAACTGCCATGCTTTCAAATGACTAGTTTTTAGTGATCAACACAAGTGTGTATACTCAGCAGACATATTACCTCACATATACAATATAAATACACCGCAAATAAACATCCGTACTAAATGTCAGTGTCTACACAGGTCCGGTAGCACAATATTAACAAAAGACTCTTAAAGAAAACACAGCAAGCATCCAGATGTGGTTAGCAGATGTCAGTTGTAGCCCCCAGCTAAGGACCCCCTTTCGCCCTTGGTTACGGGTGCGGCCTCTTAATGCACATGTTTTAACTCTGTCCTAATTACCAGGTCATTCGTTATGTCCCCCCCCGTGAGACTCTGTCCCCGCGCCTCGTCACCTGAGCCATGAATCACGTTAATAGGTCTAAATGGCCTCGAAAGTCTAAGGCCGTTCGGGCTGCCGAGAACGTGTCCTCTCGATCGCTACAGTAGCCGCGCTGACAGGGCGGGGA
>NC_135216.1:8251565-8256565 GCF_052324685.1 Brachyhypopomus gauderio
ACCCTGCCTGTAGTGTTTGTATAATACACTTGTCAGGACCATTTCACTGTTGTTCTGTTGTTTTACTGGATTTTTTTTCTACTTCTGTTTTTCTACAGCCAGTACATTTTCATACTGAAATTTTATGACAGCAAAGAAATTCAGACACACACACACACACACGCAATCTCACAATCCCGAACAAGCAAAGTCTGCACAACTTGTCCCCAGAGCCAAATTTGCCACCACCGTGTCATACCACTATACAAATCCATAAATTCCACCTTGCATTATTATTCCACTCATTTTCCCGGGCCCTCGTTATGCTCCGGCACAGAGCTGCACGTGGCCACATTCATACATCTCCGCATTAGCGCCGCCGTTCTCCCGCGCGGTGCCAGGCGCGGCCGTCATGACGACTCCATAAACAATCCGAATGGACTGTGTGTCAGGCTGAGTCAGATGCAAATGAGGAGAAATCAGCTGTGACACGCTACAGCCTCATCCTCCACACACACACACACACACACACACACCGCGGCTTCATTTGTGCAGGAAAGGCCCCTGAAGCGTTGTGGGTCAGTAAAGATGCTGGAATAAGGAATGGCTTGTCCTGTGGGCGCTTGTGTTTCCACTGTCCCACTTGATTTACAGTCTACATTTGTCGGCGATAAAGCCATTGTAATCTGGAGAATGGAGGAGACACCAGTATGTATTATTCATGCAGTGGTATTTAACAATATCTTTTGTGTTGCGCGGGGGTTTAATTGTCTCGTTGTCAAACCAAGCCGGATCACCGCGTAGCGGGACGTTGTCGATTAACTTTAACGGTTTCCCTCTGTAAGGACCCTGTGTCCTGCCCTCAGGGTGTCCACGGTGCCGGGGTCCTTCTGTTGACTCGTTAATAAAAAAACGAAGAAAAAAACGAAGAAAAAAAAAAAAAACACCTTGACATAAAACAACAGCTTCTCAAACGGCAGGCCTTCTTTACGATGCCATATTAGTTATACTGACCACACCTCGAGAGCATCTGTGACACCTGCTGCAGATGTAGTGTGGTGAGAGGATGGGTGGAGCTGTGTGGGAGCGCTGTGGGTGTCAGACCATGACAGTGAGGACCAGTGAGGACCACTGAGGACCAGTGAGGACCACTGAAGACCAGTGAGGACCAGTGAGGACCACTGAAGACCAGTGAGGACCAATAAGGACCAGTGAGGACCAGTGAGTACCAATGAGGACCAGTGAGGACCAGTGAGGACCAGTGAGGACCTCTGAAGACCAGTGAGGACCAATAAGGACCAGTGAGGACCAGTGAGTACCAATGTGGACCACTGAGGACCAGTGAGGACCAATGAGGACCAGTGAGTACCAATAAGGACCAGTGAGGACCAGTGAGGACCAATAATGACCAGTGAGGACCAGTGAGGACGCTGAAGTGCAGGAGACCACAGGTCCATGCAGAACAGACCTCCAGTGCCACTCGTGTATAGATTACTGTTGAACTCCAACTGTTAGCTGGCGTGTTAAAAGGGGCCAGTGAGGGCACGTTTATGGCAGCGGTGGTGGAGAGCTGGAGGATATAATTGATTGGACACGGGCAGAGAGATGAGGAGATGAACGCTGATCGCTTAGATTGAGATTGGCAGACCAGTAAAATGGATTGGATAGACTTCTGTGCGGATGAGAGGCCAGCAGCCAAAAAGTGAAAAGTGGTCACATGCAGAAAGAAAGATTAAAAAGAGAGGGTGATTAAAAGCAGAGGAGGGAGGGAGAGAGAGAGGTTTTTATTATGAATGGATGGCTGGTTTTATCTATTAAAAAGCAAACTGTGATTTAAACCAAATAGTAAAATAAGAGCAAAACGAAACATGCATGATTGCAGGAGATTAAGATGCTTATTTTAGCGATAAACTTTCCGAGCTGAAGTAAAAGAAAACACAGAGACCCATATGTATAAACTCTTTATATAAACATGCACAACTCCACCTGGACCCACAATTCTCATCTTAGGCCCATTTATAGTGTTTAACTCAAATCCAGTTACTCTGTGATCTAGGAAGCGGTGGGAAAGGGAACCTGTATGATATGGGAGGAGGCGGAAGAGAAATCACAGACGTAAAGCATATGGTGGTGCTGTAAACACATGGGTTATAGTGCAGAACTCATGCCTAGATGTTCAGACACATGCAGCTTCCTGCTCACTGGTAGCTTCTCCGACACACTGGACCGCCTGCTGAACAACTGTGCTAAAGCATCATGGGATATACATCTTAAGAGTACGAGTGTGTGTTTGTGAGGTGCAGAGAGAAAGAGAGAGAGAGAGAGAGAGGGAGAAAGAGAGATGCGGAAGAAAGAGAGAGGCGGGGGATTTAGCTGTGTATGGGCTAATTCCCTGTAGCCCGGTCAAACCCACAGGCCTCCCACTGTGAGGCTTTTCCTCGGCGGAGAGCAGATTTCATCATCGGGGGGGGGGGGGGGGGACCCACCACGGCGATGCCCTCCACACGCACTGAGAGGAAACAGAGCAGCGAGGTTTCTCCCCACCAGCCACCAGTGGGTGTGGGTGTGGGTGTGGGGGGCGGGGGCCCGTGACACAGAGGCGGCGGAACCGAAGCTCTCCTCTCTCCTGGCCGGCTGCTCACACTGCGTGCCATGCAGGGGAGGAACGACCATCACAGCGGTGCTGTTTGGGTTGGAGCCGCCATCACTGTAGCCATATGCGCTGTGTTTTGATGGAAGGAGGGTTCACACAACCTATGATTCATTCTCAAACACTGAATCAATGGTGTTTTTTTTCTTTTAACGGCAATATGTGAGTGTTTGCGCACATTAAACATGAACCCTTGGGGCAATATTGGTTTAGTGTGCATTTTATGCCTATTTATTCCTCTCTTATTGAAATGTGTGTATCTTCTGAAGTCAGCATATACCGTGGCCTATAGCACAGGGCACTGAGGTGGGACACAGCATAAGCAAACATTCCGGAGGAAGAGGAGATCTTGGCTGAGCTTGAGCAGGCCATGAGCTCAACCGCACACTGTAAGCAGACCCCACCTCCAGTCATGAGGGCAGGCCTGTGTGTGGGACGCTGCACAGTTCTTCCTGTGTGTGTGTGTGTGTGTGTGTGTGTGTGTTCTCCAGCTGCACACCAGCACACTGCCACCCAGAGCTTCTCTGTGATGTGTGAGTCCATGTGGGAGGCAGGGGCAATATTACGCAGCAAATAGAACCCTAACCCTAACCCTAGCACACACACACACACACACACACACACACACACACACACACACACACACACACACACACATACACACACACACACACACACACACACACACACACACACACACACACACACACACACACATACATACACATACACACACACACACACACACATACACACACACACACACACACACACACACATACACACACACACACACACACACACACACACACACACACACACACACACACACTCTCTCTCTCTCTCATTCTCACTTCCACTCTCTCTGTCTCTGTCTCCTTCTTTCTGTCTGTCTTACACACACACACACACACACACACACACACGGCCACGCCTGCGCAGCGTCTGTGAAACCACACCAAAGTGAGCTCCTGCTCTTTCAAAAGACATCATCTGAACAAACGCCATATTCTCCTGGAACTGCAGGTAAGCTTTGGATAAGGAGCTGTTTTATGTAAGAGTCTGTATATAACCAACGCAATTAAAAGGATTATCAACCACATCCTGTACAATTACACTCGGCACTTTCAAAAGCTAACGTAGCAAGTCAATTTGCACTCGAAACAGTATGTCTTCCTCCATAACTACAGGGAGGCTTTTGGGTAACAAAGACCACAACAGTAAATTTTGAAAATTACAAGTCTGAAATCACAAAATAACTGCTAAGATGTTAAAATCTTGGCAGTTAAACAACGACACCATGGGAGCAAAAGAGCCTAAGCTAATCGCAGGACGGTTTAAAGATGGCAAAGATCACTCGGTATGTGTTCGATGTACTTTTAAATGTTGCTAATCACATGAAAGACAGACAGTATCAGTGGGCGGAGTGGGTGGGGGTGCTACATCACCCCCTGACCCTGAGATACGTGAGCTTTTTTCTCCCTCACACACTGACACAGGCCTCAGATCTCAGATCACCACAGCCGCCCTCTTCGCCGCGGAGACGGTGATGTCTTCCAGAATTCTCCATCTGAGCGCCTCCCGCCGAGACACGGATCATTCCCACTGCTGCCAACACGGCCTCTGAACCCCCGAGCAGTTCACACGGCCTCCCTCACTTACTCCCTCATAAAGATTAAGGTGTTGTCTATTTTCCTTTCTTATGTGTTAGTGGGTCACTGTTAGATGTCAGGCTTGAAGAATATTACTCCTGGTTGATCTCGAGAACTTTCAACTGATTTTGGGAAAGACAGGAGACCAAGAGTGCTTCAAAAACCCGCTGTCTCCACAGAGGAGGGACAGAAACAACCAGAGACTTTATGTTGGGTCATTTGCTAATTGGTAAAGTCTTTTTAGTTTGTGTGATAATGTGACTGAAACAATATGTGCTCCAGTGTGCCCTCTCTGTCATAGGTAATATTTATGAAGTGGAAGGATATTAGGGAGAGAATGTCAAAGCATCTTGTTTTCCACAGTTAACAGCTCACCCTCATGATTGCTTTGTAATTAGGCAGTTACAATAGAAAAGAAAGAACGAAAGAAAGGACGATAAGAAAGAAAAAAAACCTAAAGCAAGCCATGTGAGTGACAAGCAAAACTCTGTGTGTGTGTGTGTGTGCGCGCGCGTGTGTGTGTGTGTGTGTGCGCGTGTGTGCAGCACCATGTCATGTACTACAATGTTAATGTTTAAAATCCCTCATGATGAGATTGCAGACAACCTTCTTTTTTTGCTCCTCGCTCTTGATTGCTGCTTCTGCTGTCAAATATGAATATTTATGCAAATGACACATGGTGTTATGGATGTCCCATTGGATATACTGTTGCCGAGCAG
>NC_135216.1:8259065-8296565 GCF_052324685.1 Brachyhypopomus gauderio
TGTTGTAGGTACAATACTTCTAAACAGTGCTATGCAGGCGGTGTGATCTAGGATACAGTACAATGTACAAAAGAGGTCAGGCATTCTGCAGTTTATATTAGTAATCGTACTTGATGAAGAACTAAACATAACTGTTGTCTGACGAAATCGGAGGCTAAGGCATGCTTCACCATGCAGAAATACAGACTTGAAACATTAAACACTTTGAAGCGTCCATGAAACAAAAGCAAACACTGATACAGCCTCATACATTAATAAGGATCTACCAGCAACATTCAGGTATGTTTCTAAATTATAGCAGTGCAGCGGGCTATGATTTATGTTTAATAATAATCTCTACTACACATATCTCTTTGCTGGAAGGAAAACGACTGAGAAGATCTGAAAACTGCCTTACACCCACTCTCATTATCCCAAGAAAACACCCCCCTCCGTCGTTCTCACATCCCAGAGTGGGGGATCTCCTACGGCCCCGAGGGCCTGGGTCCTGCCAACCATAACTCTGCTTTCCCTGAGCATTCTGGACTTTCTCAGAAAATGCATGCTGCCTCCTTACAATACTCGGGCACAAATTTCACCCCCCACCCCACTGTCTACCGCCCCCTGTACAAACCATTATTCACCCCTGTCCACCTCTTGTTCACCCCCCCCCCCCCCCCCCCATCCACCCACTGTCCATCCCACCGTCTACCAGATCACATTGCGTCCTGCCAAGCTCACCACGCAGGGACTGACCCTAACACCCCCCCCCCCCCCCCCCTCACACACATTAAGTAATATGTAGGAATATGTATGTAACATTCATGGCATCATTTGTAGCTCTCTACAAAATGTAAGCATTGCACACTTGGGCGAAAGATATTTTACATTTCATGCAAATTAGCAGAAATCAAACAAAATGTTGAAATGCTTTGGAGAATGAAAGCTGTACATGTGTACAAAACTCACAAATGCATGATGATGATGCATAATTTGTGATATGCTAATGAAGAGCTTTTGGTTATCTATGACATCAGTGATGGAAGGCCAGCACGTCCAACCCCTGGAGGAGACAGAGATGCTCCTGCCTTCACCTCTCATCAGAGGCGGCGGGAATCAGTTTGGGTAATGGTCTAATATGTAGCTGTTGGGGTGGTGGAGGGTGTGGGCACCTGCTGTAGTTCAGATGCTGCTGCTTCATCCATATGCACAAGTTTCCTGTGGGTCCCAATTACAATAACCTTTAATTGGACGATGTGCTTGGAGCAAGTCGTTAAAGTTGACATGGACCTGTGTGTGTGTGTGTGTGTGTGTGTGAGAATGTGTGCATACAGAAGGTGCCTCTATCATTTTACTTTCTAGTATGAGCACTACAGTAACCCCAGGCCTCATTAGAAACTTTAGGACTTGTGAGTGTGGCAATTAACCTGACGTTTGAGTCTTCAGACCTTTGTAAACCGAGGGGTTTTGGTAGTAGGCACCATGCCCAGTAATCAAAGATATGTCATAAAAGAGCGTTTTCTGCCAGACGTTATTCTCCAGCAGTTCTTATTCTACGTACCTCCATCACAATAGCACACAAAAGCATCAATCAAAAGATTTGTTTCCTCCTACCCCCCATTCAACTGGGTTAATTGAATTTGTATGTAAATGAGGAGTGTACATATTTAACATGTTCCTTGTGTAGCTCATTAACATACTGAGAGATTGGTATGCTCCAGGCAAGCGTTACCTAAAACAGTACATCAAGACAGGACAATTTGAATAAATTAGTTATTGAACTTGGTATTCCAATTATACAAATGGCACAGTGTTGTTAATTTCAAAAAAGGCATATGATTACAGGAAAAAAGAGGGAGAAAGAGACAGAAGGATGCAAACAGGCTTCCTTTAATAGCTCCATCTGACATTTTAAAATGACGACAGTCATCTACAGCACAAACATATTAATAATGGAACTCAGCACATATCCTTGTGAACACGCATCTGCCTCACAGTAACCGGATACGCACACAGGATTTTTTTTTCATGGTTATATATTCATATAGTCATGAATCCAATGGCATATTTGTCTGGAACAAAGTTATTATGGCGTCATGTTTGTTATGTCTTTCAGGGACTTCCTGGTTCTTAGCATTGTCTGTTAATCTATACAACTCATACCAGAGCAGAATTATTCAGATAACAGCAGAACAGAACATAAATAATCTCATTGGAATCTCATTTTATTGCAAGCATAAACTAATCCATCTACAAATCTTGTTATTATATGTAACCCATATCTCATAGACTCTAACTCAGATTGCCTTTCTACCAGGGCTAAACTGAATTAATCAGGCACATCAGACTAGCTAATATATGTTATTTATCAGCACCAAACTACATCGCTTCAAGACACTGTCTATAACAGCATATTTTCTTTAAACATTTGACATAGAGAGCTCTCAGTTAATGTGCAAAACACATCCACCATCGAGAGCTTTTGCAGGTCAAGGGTTAGATACAATCCCTGAAACTCGATCTATCCCAGCAGTCCTGAATGGACTCTTGTTCTCTTTGAACTTTCACGTTTTGGTACATTCCAGCACCTCCCCCGTCTCTTACAAGTTGGTGCATTCCGGCCGTTATGAGCATCAGGCATCTGAGGGCAGACTGTTACTTCCCCTACAATAAAATGGCTGCTAGCTGGGTCTTGATGTTCTTCGGGTTGATCGGGGTTCTTCTTGCGGTTTGTCTTCTCTCATCCTTCTCCAGTTTCTCCTCCAGCCGACTTTCCTTCATGCCTGATCTGTGCTTCATCTGTGAGGTGGTCCACTTGGCTGGTTCTTAAGGAAAACTGCCTCTAACTGAGTCTATATTTGTAAGGCCATTTTAGCTAGCACACGCACTACTTTGCTAGCATGGCCAGAATCTGCTTCAGAATCGGTGGATTCTGCTGGAGTTTCACAGCTTTTCTTTGGAAGATGAGAACAAAAGAATCTAACAGGCTCGTAACCAGCTGTGGAGTGTGGGCCCGGAGGAAGAGAACTCTTATTTAGTTGTTTGATTCAACTTTTGCTTATAAAAAAAAGTCCCTTTTCTGAAATGGCACTTGCATTGTCTGCATTATTACTCCTAGTTAGCAGAACGCTAAGGAACTGGCCAGTGAAGACTTCATTAAAGAAAAGGTCCTGAGTTATGCAAATGCCCTTTTTCTCAGCGTTGTGACAAGGGATGACCTACTGCGGTAGGCAGCTAAGGCCATGTACATATGGCGGTGGCCTTTACACAGGGCGCCACTCCACTGATGAGCTGCTCCCCGCTGGGCCGCAAACAGTCAGACACACACCGAGACCCCAGGAAGAGTCATTGACAAATTCCAAAGAGAAGCCATTGACAATTTCTAGCCCTGTTGCTATGCCAACAGTGCACTTGTATACCTTGATTTAGCAGGCGACGATGGCGTGACTGATTGACTGTAATCACCTCTTCTTGCAGTGGGAGCAGTAGTTGCTGTGCTACACAAACACATAACTGATTTGTGTATACACACACACACACACACACACGCACGCACACACACACATACAGACACGGACACACACAGACATTTATAGACATCCTTACTGTCACTAAGCTGCATCTTGAAGCTGAATCTCACTTCATATCTCATCATGTCTAAATAAAAGCACAGATCCACAAACCGGAGAGAAATTTGCAACCTGGCCCATCGGGAGAAGACCAGCCGATGCGTCCCCATGGCCAGAGCACCTATCGGAGACAGATCTTTCCCTTATGGAGGCAACAGTTCAGACATCGCTGTACTAAACAGACACCCTTAAGCAAATTGCAACTGAAACTGAAATTGTGCCTGATCTGTATGCATTTGCCCATGGTTTTCACTTTTCCTACTCTCTGGTTCAGAAAAGTACTTTTGATGTAAATATAATAAGCGACAAAAAGGGCAAAATCCTGCCCTGTGATCTGGTCTAGACAGCCCAGGACCATACATGCCCTCTGACGTCCATGTTCCCTGAAGGGGCTAAACTCTCAGACTCTCCCATGCTGTAAAAGCCAGCAGAATAAGAGTCTCCATCCCTATGTAATTACAGCAATTACAGCCCCCCAAACTGCATAATGATCCATGCAGTAGGAAGATCTTCAAACCATACATCAGCATGTTCATGGTTATGAGAGAGAGAGAGAGAGAGAGAGAGAGAGAGAGAGAGCAGTGTGACCTCTGGGTGAGGGGAGGCATTGGAATATGTGAGAAATGCTTCCTCAATGTAAAATTGGGAGACTCTAATGTGGAGGGTTCGGCCATCATGGTGGATAAATGTAAGTCAAGCAATTTGGTGCTTCAAGTCAGTGGAGCAGTACAGCAGGAGAAATAAGGCAGAAAGCCCTGGAATTATGGGCTCAAGGGAAATAGCCATTAACATAGCGACTGAGTGAACGCAAGGCTGAGAGGAAGTCAACAACTTCTAACTCCCAAGGCCTGAGTTTTAACTACAGTGTGAGTGTGAGTGTGAGTGTGTGTGTGTGTGGGTGTGTGTGTGTGTGTGAGAGAGAGAGAGAGAGAGAGAGAGAGAGAGAGAGAGAGAGAGTAAATACAGTTTGCAGTGTGACTGGAGGGGACGGGGTCTTTTCTAGGATCTTGGAAAAGTTGCATGTCAGCTTGACATAAGCCAGTCAGAGGACTCCCACTTCACCTGACATTAGCCAATCAGAGCATTCTCATTTCTCCTAACATTAGCCAATCAGAGGACTCTCCCTTCACCCGCTGCCCTGGCTGGACACCCAGGACAGCCACAGATTCTTCAGAGCAACAAGTCTGAAACCAAGAGAAGATGTTATGAATTATGTGTTGGATATATAACCCTAAATGCCACATTTAGGGAGATATTACACATGCCTGTACAGGAGTACAAGAGACCTTCACAAAGAGCCAAGATAAGTGTAAGGTGAGTCTTCTGGTAATCTGAGATGTTGATGCTGTCGTCCAGCCATGTCGTGTGATCACTCTAGTTGTGATAATGACTTGGGTGTAAAGCAATGGCTCAGTGAGCCCTGATGACTGTGGTCACCTCCAGGCCCCTCCCTTTAGTTATGCTGCTATAGATACGCCTGCTGGAGCCACATGCTAATCACTGGCACGTGAGATGTGTATGTCTGATTAAATCAATGGTTGTTTAAATTGATGTTCACATTCTCAACCTGTATTTCATATCTTGATTGCATGCCTCTACCAAAGACACTTCCATAGAAGCACCTGGGAGATGGTCTGGTTTGCCAGTGGATGTACTGATGCCGGGGTTGGATGTGCCATTGGTGCAAGAGGACGTGCTGATGCTCCTACCTGAGGCTCACCATCTGCACTGAAGGGACTGTGACTACTTGGCCTGGAATTAGAACTATAACTATAACTATAGAACTATATTTGAACTATAAATATGGACTTCTGCTAGCGGGCCGCCCAATGGAGGATGGGTTCACTTTTGAGTCTTGGTTTCTTCCTAATCTCCACCATCATAGGGAGTTTTTCCTTGCCACTGTCGCCCCTGGCTTGCTCATTAGGGATCTGGACCAATTGTAAAGCTGCTTTGAGACAACATGTGTTGTAAAAATCGCTATATAAATAAATTTGACTTCTTTATAAATTGTAATTTTACACTGTACAAAACAGCTCTCCCAATATTACGGTGAACATATTAACCCTACTACTGTAGCCCCTTTTTTTACTGTTCAGGCATCAAGTTCTACTACACCCAAACATCATTTCATTCACCAATAGGTCCTGAAATTTCAATCCTGCTGGTTCTTATCAGTAAACGTCTCTCCATGGTCTGGTGGTGTCTGATCTGGGTCCTGCATGGCTCTTTGCTAGTCATGGCGTAGCAGGCAAGGAAGATGTAGCGCACGAGCCCCATTCAGCAGAGCACGGAGCACACAGCAGAGGCCACGCGTGGGGGGATGTGTCTGCTACAAGCTCTCAGACGCCGCACCCATAAGTAGTCCTCAAAAAGCTGGTAAACGGCATCATTTATAATAGACAAAGTTTTTGTGATAATTACAAAAAGATGATTAGTGGTACATTTTGTGAACTCACAGTACACTACATAGATCAAACAAATGAGGCATGTGGATGGAGAAGTTGTGTGACGGTTCAGCTCGGAGACTGTGCGGTACGCAGCAGAACTCCCTGTCTGGACCAGAAAGGAGGGGTCTTTGTGGTCAGCACAGCGAGATCAAAGAGGCCACGTGCTGCTACAGCCCTGTTCTCAAACGGGAAGGGGGGGGCTTGGTACCGCGGCCCGGGGACGACGGCCCTGCTGCTGTGAACGCCGGCGCGGGCCCCGTGCCCGGAGCGGCCCCGATGTCCGTCGAGCGATGGCCTGGGTCTCAGCCGTGCCATAATTACAGCTAATAAAGCACAGCTAATGTGACAGATGTTGATAAAGGGGCCAGACGTTCTTTCAGCCAAGGCATGTACAGGCGTAATTTGCGAGAAAGGAGGAAGGAGAGACGAAAGAATGGTTATTGGCACCAGACTCCACGTCTGCTGTGGATGGGAGTGTGTGAGAGTAGCCATTGTATTTCAACAACCCATTAGACTACATAGCATACATGTGTGAAGCAAGCTTCACATACATTAACTGTTAACCTCCCACTAATAATCTCCCTATATAGGATAACTACAGATTGTTAATAGCCATGAAAATCATCAGTGTTAACAGTGCACCACAGGCTCACGGACAGTGGAGAAATGCACACGCCATATTAATTAGAGGTTAAGCTTCTCCAAATTGAGCCCAGTCCAGAACAATAAGTTACTAAAGAGGAGAAATGACCTGCCAGCTGCCTACTGTGACACAGGAAGTAGACCAGAATACCATGTGTCTTCCTGCATGCTGTATATATAGGCTGTAGAATCAAGGTTCTTCCTTTGATGTCCCAGTGGAACCGATCATGAGATACAGCCAGACAAACCACCCCCACCATCCCCTGCTTGAAGCCCAGAGGTGCCGTAGCGATGAAGAGCGGCGTCCACGGACACGCCGCACCATCAGTCACGGACGGTTCCCATGCTCGCAGCTTTGAGGGATAAAAGATGGAAACACACAATAAAGTAGCTCAGTATAAACACAGGAAGAGCAGAGGGCCTCCTCAGCCCACATGTGAAGAAATGAGTTTTCCTGCAACTTCACTGGGTATCACTGAAGGAAGACTTCCTCTTCAGAAACGGCCGTTTTTAGATGGCAGGGGCCACGTGTGCACCTACACACACACACACACACACACACACACACACACACACACACACACACACACACACACACACACACACACACACAGAGAGACAAGTATAAAAAAATCCCAGAGACCCACGGTCATATGACTGTTTTCAAGGTGTGTGAAACCTATAACAATATCACCAGAAATACCGCTGTGCCTTTCATGGAAAACGTGACTCAGGAGCTTTATGTGAACCTATGAAACACCTCCCAGTAGCACACTAAATAAAGTGGATCTGCAGACCAACGGGCCCGACTGAACCACTTCAAACTGGCTTTATTAGTCAGCAGAGTCGGCTTCCTCTCCCAGCTCTGGTTCTAATGAAGGAGAGACTCCGGCCACTCCTGATCAAACAGCCTTCTCCTTCCCACCTCTCCTCCCTTCTCTCTCTCTCTCTCTCTCTCTCTCTTTCCTCTCCTCCCATCCCCACATCCTCTCCTCCCACTGCCCACTGCAGATATGGACCAGAGGGGGGGGGGGGGGGGGGGTGGGGGGGGGGGGGGGTGATGGACAAGAACAGGGGAAGATTGAAGAGTGAGAGTATGAAGCTACTCGTCTGCAGGACATACCCCTCCCCCTTCTCTTTACCTCCTTCTCTCTCCCTCTCTTTCTATTCTCTCTCTCCCTCTCTTTCCCTCCTTCTCTCCCTCTCCCTCTCTTTCTATCCTCTCTCCCTCTTTTCCTCCCCCTCTCTCCCTCTCGTTCCCTCCTTTTCTCTCCTTCTTTTTCTCTCTTTCACTCTTTCTCTACTTCTCTCTCTACCTCTCTCTTTCCTTCTATTTCCCTCCTTCTCTCTCTTTTCTCTCCCTCTCTCTATCCCAGTCTCTTTTCCTCTTAAATTCAACCTCATGTTTCTGCTCTCCAGCGCATAATTTTTTTAAACTTATCAGTATTCTGTACTGCTCTGAACTGACTTCGTTTAAAATTAGAAATACTCACAGAGGTAACCAAAAGGTCACATGGTGACCTTTAACCTCCACATCCTGCTATTCTAACAGCAGTCCTGATATGCAAGCTTCATATACAGGGTGTCCTACTGCAACAGCCAAGTTCTCATGACAAGACAGATGACAGACTAAAGCAATCGAACATGTCGTAATCATCATGCTAGGCTAAATCTAATGAATCGCAATCACAGCCATGCTCATTCTGGTTGTTATTCCTCAGACAGGCTGTGTGAAGGACAATGCCAAACTGTAGGCAGTATGTTACTTAAGTATACCAGTAGCCCCAGCTAAGCAGCCTGCCCCAGGAGTGATCAAACGTCATAAAAGAAAGCTCATAAGAAAATTTTAGAAGGTGACCACAGCGGCCACATGTCACCTGCGACTGGTCAGTCTAATGATGCTGGAAAACCCAACACTTAAAATATCTCACTTCCAAACAAACACAGACACATAAACATTTATGGAATGCATTTTTTTCCCCTTCCCTGGACTAACTCAATCAGGCAAAATCCATGTTTTTCGATGTGCAAAAATGTGTAATCAGCCAGCTCCTGGGGTGGTGTACAGAACATGTACTGCGAAAAACATGAATATGAATATATTATGAATGAAATATTCAGATGGTGGAGCTTGTGAAGAGTGGGCCAATTATGCAAAAGCAGGCCGTGTGTGTCCGACCCCGTGTTGAGAGACTCTGGCCTATTTTGCGAGGAGAGTTCATCTGAGGTCAGAGGTCAGAGACCTGGAGAGTTTGGCTGTAAGCGATGTGCACGACTACCGCTCACTGCACTCACTGAGTACTTAAAGAGGGCACTTCACTGACAGGTGCTTATCTGAGAGAGAGAGAGAGAGAGAGAGAGAGAGAGAGAGAGAGAGAGAGAGAGAGAGAGAGAGAGAGAGAGAGAGAATGAAACAAGTGAGTCAGTCAGCGATGAGCAACGTTATTCAAAAGCCTATATTAGACCAGACACTTTCAGATGTTTGCTATCCAGAGGACCAGCTAACATCACCGATCCCTTGGAAGACCTGCATGGAGGCGGGGGGGGGGTTGGATCCAAAGACGAACAAGCACGGTGGACCAGTTCTGCTGCTGATCCACTTTAACTGACAAACGTGTCAAAGTAAATGCAGGACTTTAGCCTTCAGTGAATGTCACTGATGAGCAGGACAGAGTCTGTTTCCCCTTTAACTGTTCTAGATTTCTAAGAGCACCTTCCATTTGACCTTTTCTAGAACAGCTAAGACATCAGGAGTGATGTGTCTATCAGGATTAGATTAGTAGGTAGGGTGCATTTTTAATTTGTTTTCTCTGACTCCACACTGAGGCTTCCATGAACAATCGGCTTGGCGTACACATCTGCCTCCAAGGACAGGTTAACTCCATATTTTATTCCCACAGACATATTTTAAATTCCTACACATACTTTTGAAGAGGGTCTTAAAACCCTATTATGCAGAAGCGCCCCCTAGTGGGCCCGCCGGCGGGCCCAGCTCCTTTACGGCGATATAAAACATATTAAACATTAATGAATCTCCGAACAAAAGCGCTTAAATCAAAATTTCCTATCCCATCTACATGCCTACCGAGTTTCAGCCGTCTACGTGCAGCCGATCGCGAGATATCCGGCTTTGAAGTTGACCACAAAAGTGCACCCCGCGGGGGGGTCTCCCGACATATCCGTTTACAAAACATATTTATGTTGTGAAATGTCTTAATGTTTTGTCACCTAAAAATCGTTTACTAATAAGGCTTTAATTTAAGACCTTAACAGCGTAGATCCGTTGTGGTTAAGTACCTTAAAAAGCTTGCTCACCTCACTGCAAAATTTTCCAAAATCCGCTTCCTGAATGAGACACTCCGACAAATCTGCCCCCTAAGCGTCACAGAAGCATTCTTAACGCTGATTTGACCCCTCATTACAAAGCTGCAGCGGTTCTGCTTTGATTTGAGTGGTTTTTATTGGTCTAAAGTGGGGTAGTGACTTTGAGTGACAGGTTTTACAACCTCTCCCACGGCGAGGTGCGAAGGGGAGGGGGGGAGGGTGAACCAATAAGCCCACAGAGACAAGCTGGCGCCTCAGAAGTGATTGAAAGCTGTTCTAACCAATAGTGTACATCCTTCCGAAGCTAGCCAGCCCTCATATGACATGATTGGTCAAGTATATTTTTAAATTGAGCCCTCGGAAACTGGCGCTTCATTTCCAATTTCGGCCGCTAGCATAGCAACATAAGCTAACCCTTTGCTAACCTAAGCTAAGCTCCCCAGAACACACTGTTCGGCGAAACTGAAGCAGCCATGGATTATTTTGTTCGTTTTTATGCGGATTGTGGATACTTTTGAACATAAACGGATTACTTTGTGTGGAATATATGAGCAATTTTCGGAATTTTCGCCAACCCGGAAGTAAGACGGTACACCGGCTACGACGCGATTCTACGTACTGTGAGTAACAATGGATAATTTTTCATAAGCGATATTGTACAAAATATATATTCTAATACTAAACATTAACTAAGCGTTAGATTATAAACAGTTTTAGAGCGTTTGAGTGCTGCAGCACTCTGTATCGTGTCGGATGCTACTGGAGTTGGCTACGGTAACCTAGCTTATGCTGTCGGACTATATTGGACATAAATATGATATCATAACGTTCATATTTGGACATGAAATTTAGTCATTGGAATTTTCTGGTCTTGCTGTAATATGTGCAGCATTGTTGTTTGTCGTAGCTCCTCGGTTTCGTGTAAGGAATTTGTTGGCATGTTAGCTTAGTTGGCTAATGGTGTGTGTTGGGTGTGGCATATTTAGACATGGGTGTGGTGCACTTGACATACCTTGGATAAAGCTGAATAACTTTTCAATGCTTGCATGGATTTGCTCCATTTTTTCTGTGTTGTTAGAAAAGACCCTAGCGAAATTTATTGTAATTTCTGATACCTAATTTGAATAACTATGTGAATATACATTCCAGTCATGTTCAAGTTCAAGTCAGCATTTGTGACATTCCTGGCATATTAGCATCTGCAATAGAGGCTCTAAAATAAACCAAATTATGTGAATATGATACTGAAGTGTATTAATATGTTCCCCCAACTGCCTACTTCAGTTTGAGCCATGAATGATAATTTTCCTATATGTACAACTTGAGATATCTAGTTTTAATGTGAACTATGTCAAAAATGTTAAAAATGGCCACCGGGTGTGCGAATCTGCAGTATAAGGTTAAACAAGCCTACTTCCAGCTAATCGCAATATGCAAGCACACATGCACATGAGCACGCACACACACACACACACACACACGCACGCACACACACACACACACACACACACACACACACACACACACACACACACACACACGCACGCACACACCTTTTTGCTCAGTCCGCTTCCATCTTACTATCAGACATCCTTGTGATTTATGGGAGTAAATTCTGCTTGAGGACATGTAAAACAGACAGACAAAGACACACATTCACACACGCACACACAGATAAACTTTGCTGGTTGTTACACTCATCTGCAACACCCCAGTGAAACTAAACTGAAAGTTTCCTGTAGGGGAGAAAATGCTCCAGTCCTCAGTCCCAGACGTAGCCCAACTGCCCCTCACACCAGACCTGCCATGACAGGGATGCTCTCTCTCACTCTCTCTCTCTCTCTCTCTCTCTCTCTCTTTATCTCCCTCTCGCAGTTCACTCGAACCAGCTCAGCTAACAGCGCTTCCCCGCATCCGAAACCACACACAGCGCCAAACCCAAATCAAGCCGTTTCACCCTGTTAATCCCTCACTGCCCACGGCCCGCCCCCAAACATGCTCGCCGGCCGTCCGTCTCAGCTCGGCCGCGTCTCCATGGCCGCTGTGTACTCTGTGGATTTCACACCCCACCGTGTTTCTGCCGTGGCGGTGAAAGGACTGACTCAGGCCCCTGCGAGGACCCACTTCATGTGGGAAGGCATGAGCTACGGCCCAACGGCACACACCCATACCAGCAAGAGGCCAGGGTGTCCAAGGCCCAGACCACACACACACACCGGCCCAGTTCCCTGCAGGTACTGTCAGCGGCGACGCATGTACACACCTGGGAAAATACGTTCAGCGTGAGGCATATACATAGAGCGGTTAGTCATTTAGGGCTCTAGGTCGTAAAGATTAACTTCAGCCGGACTACACCTAATAGCAGTTTGAAATGAAATGACTAACTTCATCACAGGGTCTCTAGCATTCCATCTCTCCCTCATATTCCCTCTGTTTTACACACACACATACACACACACACACACAAAATAAAGTTATATTTTTATATCACTGGTTTTATACTGTTCCTGTGTCAGAAGAGAACACATATGCACTTGAAGTCATTTTGGTAACTGGCAGAATAGAGTAACTTCTGAAGTTTGGCTGCATACTGTGGAGAGAATGATCAGAGGTAGTTGAGTTTGTGTGTGTGTGTGTGTGTGTGTGTGTGTGTGTGTGTGCGCGCGCGCACAGGCATGTCTGTTTCTAGTTCTGACTCCCCTGTGGTCACAGTCATAAAGCTCCTTTAAGCTCAAGTGTCTGACTACAGTCAGGAGATTTCACACGAATCTGTCCGTCTCCTCACCATTTATACGTC
The DNA here is from genome assembly GCF_052324685.1 of Brachyhypopomus gauderio. Classification (NCBI taxonomy): domain Eukaryota; kingdom Metazoa; phylum Chordata; class Actinopteri; order Gymnotiformes; family Hypopomidae; genus Brachyhypopomus; species Brachyhypopomus gauderio. The sequence goes on from NC_135216.1 coordinate 8,271,887, forward strand.
TTTAAGTGTTTGGTTTTCAGCGGCGTAATAAACAAACCTCCCCTTTCCTGTGTAGCATCTACTGGGAAAGAGGAAAGTGCAGGAGGAAAAGGAGTCCATGTAAACCCAAGAGCAATGCTCCATCCTGTGTCTACACACACACACACACACACACACACACACACACACACACACACACACCTTCTCCTGTGTGTGTGCAACGCAATGGCATGAATGCATTAAACCCTTTGACCCACCAAGGCCAGAAAGGGCAAGCAGGAATGTTCCATCTGTGGTAAAGGAGCGCATGCCAATCCCTACACCAAGACCACGACCACATCTCTAGCAGCAGGTCTGAGACCAGTCCAGGTGTCTCATGTTGGATTGACCACATCTCCACCAGCAGGTCTGAGACCAGTCCAGGTGTCCCATGTTGGATTGACCACATCTCCAGCAGCAGGTCTGAGACCAGTTCAGGTGTCTCATGTTGGACTGACCACATCTCCACCAGCAGGTCTGAGACCAGTTCAGGTGTCCCATGTTGGATTTACCACATCTCTAGCAACAGGTCTGAGACCAGTCCAGGTGTCTCATGTTGGATTGACCACATATCCAGCAGCAGGTCTGAGACCAGTCCAGGTGTCTCATGTTGGATTGACCACATATCCATCAGCAGGTCTGACATCAGCACAACCGGTTTTCTGACAAGAGAAAAGTCATACGGATGACTCGTGTTATTCAAGTGCTGGAATCTAAATGAAATATGAGCATAGCGCGGTGCACTTGACGAGTCTCTAGTTCCGATTACCCTTTTCAGACAGCAGGGAGACTCACGAGGCACAGGATGTAACAGCGTAAACATTTTCGAAGATTCTTCCCTGCTCTATTCAAGCCAAGCTATTTTTCCACACGTAAATATTTACATATCAATGCCAAGAATGCATTTTATATCTAGAGGAGCAGAGTTTGTCTCCACATCACAGGGCACGCAGAGTTGTTTCTCCTACAAATAAACACCTTCGAATCATTTCCATATCATCTTCATGGTGTTTTATCATAAAACATGACTCCAGTTTCTCCTGTAAAGAAGGTTCTGTCTGCCCCTGAGTGCCGGGGGAGTGAAATAAGGCTTGGAATGGAAATAGAACACACTGCAAAGGACCAGGACCTGAGGGAGAGCAGGCAGACCTTGCACTGGTTCGGGCAGAAAAGCTTACCAGCTGCCTGGGCCTAAAGCTAAAGTCAGCCCTGCCTTTGTGTGTGTTTGTGCATGTGTGTGTCTGTGTGTGTGTGCGCCCAAGACGGAGTATGTGCCTGTGTTTATGCTAAAGAGTGTTAAAGAGGGTGTGTAAGTTAACGTGAGCCTGTGTGTTTATCACGCTATAATAGGCCCCAGTGTGGAACTGCAGCAGGGTGCTTTTATGAGGGCCATAAAGAGGCTGTGGGCTGTGTAGACAGGGGAGGTGGAGGATGGTGGAGCAGGCAGAAGATGGAGGAGAGAAGGGGCATGGAAAATGGTGTGAAGGGGAGGGGCTAAGGGTGTAGGGAGGAGAGGGTAGGAGAGTGGGAAGGGGAGTAGGGAGGAGAGGGTAGGGGAGTAGGGAGGAGAGGTTAAGGGTGTAGGGAGGAGAGTGTGTAGTAGAGAAGAGAGTGTGTAGTAGTGTGTAGTAGAGAGGAGAGTGTGTAGTAGTGTGTAGTAAAGAGGAGAGTGTGTAGTAGAGAAGAGAGTGTGTAGTAGTGTGTAGTAGAGAGGAGAGTGTGTAGTAGAGAAGAGAGTGTGTAGTAGAGAGGAGAGTGTGTAGTAGTGTGTAGTAAAGAGGAGAGTGTGTAGTAGAGAAGAGAGTGTGTAGTAGTGTGTAGTAGAGAAGAGAGTGTGTAGTAGTGTGTGGAAGAGAGGAAAGTGTGCAGTAGTGTGTAGTAGAGAGGAGAGTCTGTAGTAGTGTGTGGAAGAGAGGCGCGTGTGTAGTAGTGTGTAGTATAGAGGAGAGTGTGTAGTAGAGAAGAGAGTGTGTAGTAGTGTGTGGAAGAGAGGAGAGTGTGTAGTAGCAAAGAGAGTGTGTAGTAGAGAGGAGAGTGTGTAGTAGTGTGTGGAAGAGAGGAGAGTGTGTAGTAGCAAAGAGAGTGTGTAGTAGTGTGTAGGAGAGAAGAGAGTCTGTAGTAGTGTGTGGAAGAGAGGCGCGTGTGTAGTAGTGTGTAGTATAGAGGAGAGTGTGTAGTAGAGAAGAGAGTGTGTAGTAGTGTGTGGAAGAGAGGAGAGTGTGTAGTAGCAAAGAGAGTGTGTAGTAGAGAGGAGAGTGTGTAGTAGTGTGTGGAAGAGAGGAGAGTGTGTAGTAGCAAAGAGAGTGTGTAGTAGTGTGTAGGAGAGAAGAGAGTGTGTAGTAGTGTGTGGAAGAGAGGAGAGTGTGTAGTAGTATGTAGTGGAGAGGAGAGTGTGTAGTAGTGTGTAGTAGAGAAGAAAGTGTGTAGTAGTGTGTAGAGAAGAGAGTGTGTAGTAGAGAGAAGAGTGTGTAGTAGTGTGTAGTAGAGAAGAGAGTGTGTAGTAGAGAAGAGAGTGTGTAGTAGTGTGTAGTAGTGTGTAGTAAAGGGGAGAGTGTGTAGTAGAGAGGAGAGTATGTAGTAGTGTGTAGAGAAGAGAGTGTGTAGTAGAGAGGAGAGTGTGTAGTAGAGAAGAGAGTGTGTAGTAGTGTGTAGTAGAGAGGAGAGTGTGTAGTAGTGTGTAGAGAAGAGAGTGTGTAGTAGAGAGGAGAGTGTGTAGTAGAGAAGAGAGTGTGTAGTAGTGTGTAGTAGAGAGGAGAGTGTGTAGTAGTGTGTAGAGAAGAGAGTGTGTAGTAGAGAGGAGAGTGTGTAGTAGAGAAGAGAGTGTGTAGTAGTGTGTAGTAGAGAGGAGAGTGTGTAGTAGAGAAGAGAGTGTGTAGTAGTGTGTAGAGAAGAGAGTGTGTAGTAGAGAGGAGAGTGTGTAGTAGAGAAGAGAGTGTGTAGTAGAGAGGAGAGTGTGTAGTAGTGTGTAGTAGAGAAGAGAGTGTGTAGTAGTGTGTAGAGAAGAGAGTGTGTAGTAGAGAGGAGAGTGTGTAGTAGAGAAGAGAGTGTGTAGTAGTGTGTAGTAGAGAAGAGAGTGTGTAGTAGTGTGTAGTAGAGAAGAGAGTGTGTAGTAGAGAGGAGAGTGTGTGGTAGTGTGTAGTAGAAAAGAGAGTGTGTAGTAGTATGTAGTGGAGAGGAGAGTGTGTAGTAGTGTGTAGTAGAGAAGAAAGTGTGTAGTAGTGTGTAGAGAAGAGAGTGTGTAGTAGAGAGGAGAGTGTGTAGTAGTGTGTAGTAGAGAAGAGAGTGTGTAGTAGTGTGTAGAGAAGAGAGTGTGTAGTAGTGTGTAGTAGAGAAGAGTGTGTAGTAGTGTGTAGTAGAGAGGAGAGTGTGTAGTAGAGAAGAGAGTGTGTAGTAGTGTGTAGTAGAGAAGAGAGTGTGTAGTAGAGTGTAGTAGAGAGGAGAGTGTGTAGTAGAGAGGAGAGTGTGTAGCAGAGAGGAGAGTGTGTAGTAGTGTGTAGTAAAGAGGAGAGTGTGTAGTAGAGAGGAGAGTGTGTAGTAGTGTGTAGGAAAGAAAGTGTATAGTAGAGAGGAGAGTGTGTAGTAGTGTGTAGAGAAGAGAGTGTGTAGTAGAGAGGAGAGTGTGTAGTAGAGAAGAGAGTGTGTAGTAGAGAGGAGAGTGTGTAGTAGTGTGTAGAGAAGAGTGTGTAGTAGAGAGGAGAGTGTGTAGTAGAGAAGAGAGTGTGTAGTAGAGAGGAGAGTGTGTAGTAGTGTGTAGTAGAGAAGAGAGTGTGTAGTAGTGTGTAGAGAAGAGAGTGTGTAGTAGAGGAGAGTGTGTAGTAGAGAAGAGAGTGTGTAGTAGTGTGTAGTAGAGAAGAGAGTGTGTAGTAGAGAGGAGAGTGTGTAGTAGAGAAGAGAGGAGAGTGTGTAGTAGAGAGGAGAGTGTGTAGTAGTGTGTAGTAGAGAGGAGAGTGTGTAGTAGAGAAGAGAGTGTGTAGTAGTGTGTAGTAGAGAAGAGAGTGTGTAGTAGTGTGTAGTAGAGAAGAGAGTGTGTAGTAGTGTGTAGTAGAGAAGAGAGTGTGTAGTAGTGTGTAGTACAGAGGAGAGTGTGTAGTAGAGAAGAGAGTGTGTAGTAGTGTGTAGTAGAGAGGAGAGTGTGTAGTAGTGTGTAGTAGAGAGGAGAGTGTGTAGTAGAGAAGAGAGTGTGTAGTAGTGTGTAGTAGAGAAGAGAGTGTGTAGTAGTGTGTAGTAGAGAGGAGAGTGTGTAGTAGAGAAGAGAGTGTGTAGTAGTGTGTAGCAGAGAAGAGAGTGTGTAGTAGTGTGTAGTAGAGAGGAGAGTGTGTAGTAGAGAGGAGAGTGTGTAGTAGTGTGTAGTAGAGAGGAGAGTGTGTAGCAGTGTGTAGTAGAGAGGAGAGTGTGTAGTAGTGTGTAGTAGAGAGGAGAGTGTGTAGTAGTGTGTAGTAGAGAGGAGAGTGTGTAGTAGTGTGTAGTGAACTATGAGGGAGAGTTTATGGGAGAAGAATGGAAGGACTGCAGGGAAATACCCATGTCTAAGGGGACAGGATGCCAGCACTGCCCAGAGACACAGACGGGTTGTGGAACACAGACGAGTGATGGAACACAGACGGGTTGTGGAACACAGACGGGTTATGGAACACAGACGGGTTATGGAACACAGACGGGTTATGGAACACAGACAGGTTATGGAACACAGATGGGTTATGGAACACAGATGGGTTATGGAACACAGACGGGTTATGGAACACAGACAGGTTATGGAACACAGACAGTTTATAGAACACAGATGGGTTATGGAACACAGACAGGTTATGGAACACAGACAGTTTATAGAATACAGACAGTTTATAGAACACAGACAGGTTATGGAACACAGACAGGTTATGGAACACAGACAGTTTATAGAACACAGACAGTTTATAGAACACAGACGGGTTATGGAACACAGACGGGTTACGGAACACAGACAGGTTATGGAACACAGACGGGTCATGGAACACAGACGGGTTATGGAACACAGATGGGTTATGGAACACAGACAGGTTATGGAACACAGACCGTTTATAGAACACAGACGGGTTATGGAACACAGATAGTTTATAGAACACAGACAGTTTATAGAACACAGACAGGTTATGGAACACAGACAGGTTATGGAACCATGGACGTAATGTTGATTTCAAAAGTGGGGGGGGGGGGGGGGGGGGGGGGGGCATAGATTCGTCGCTATTTAAATATTTGGTTTTAACCATAAAAACTGGGGGGGACCAAAGCCGGCTTTTGAAAAAGTGACGGGGACATTTTCCCCCCGTTCCCCCCCCCCCCCCAAAATTTCGTCCGTGTATGGAACACAGACAGTTTATAGAACACAGACAGGTTATGGAACACAGACAGTTTATAGAACACAGACAGGTTATGGAACACAGACAGTTTATAGAACACAGACAGGTTATGGAACACAGACAGTTTATAGAACACAGACAGGTTATGGAACACAGACAGTTTATAGAACACAGACAGGTTATGGAACACAGTTGGGTTATGGAACACAGACAGTTTATAGAACACAGATGGGTTATGGAACACAGACAGTTTATAGAACACAGACGGGTCATGGAACACAGATGGGTTACGGAACACAGACGGGTTATAGAACATAGACGGGTTACGGAACACAGACGGGTTACGGAACACAGATGGGTTATGGAACACAGATGGGTTATGGAACACAGACGGGTTATGGAACACAGACGGGTTGGAGAGAGACAGACGGAGAGAGGGAGAGAACGATGATGTGCTCTGCGTCAGATGTTTAATCTGCGTGTGAGAAGTTCATCATTACCTCTGTCAGCATTTCAGAATGGCCTGTTTCCTCTATTCCTCTCTCCCACGATTTGTATAGAAACAAAAACAATAGGAGTGTACAATGCGAGGATGGAGCCCCATACTGGTGTGAAGGCATGGGAACCTGGAGGTGGAGAGAGTGTGAGAAAGGAGGAGGCAAGTGCCCAAAACAACCTGTGTTGTTGTACTAGACACATCACTCGCAAAGCACTGCATAACACTGCATAACACTGCAGTGAATCTGATTCAGTTTGAGGAACATTGCTCCACATAATGGAAAATAAATTATGGAGAGAGTGAGAGAGAGAGAGAGAGGGAGGGAGGGAGAGAGGGAAGAAGAGAGAGTGAGAGATTGAAAGAAAGAATATTTGTTTGCCTGAGTCATGTGTCTCAGAGACAGCCAATGAGAATGCAGATGCTCGGTTCAGCTGCGAGTTTACTGGGTCATTGGCACACATGCGGTGGGAGGATTAGCCAATGGGCTGCGAGCACGGCGTCTGGAGCTAGCAGCCTGTGTCTGACGGAGTGGGGGGGGGGGTGTGTGTGGGGGGGGGGGGGGGGGGGCGCTCCAGACTGCCTGCTGCAATCGTCTGTCTGACAGACGGAGACACACAGTGAACAGGCTCGGTGGAGAAAAGCCCAAGAGAGCAGAAGAAGGAGGATAATAATTGTGTCTGGTGTGCATGGCTGTACAGACACACGCTCGTGCGCATGTGTGTCAGATATGAGTGGTGTAAAACTTTGCACACTTTGAAAAAGAAAAGAAAATGAGGTTAGGGGGAGAAGTGGGGGGGGGGGGGGGGGGGGGGGACAGGGGGGCGGGGCGGCGCTTAGCAACGGCGATTGCATCAGATCTGGAAGGCAACCGCTTAAAACCAAAAAGGAAAACATACCCCTACACTACAGCAATCTCCCCGGTGCTCACATCCACACGCCTGCTGACGTTTGAAAACAGAATGGATTTGTATGTCTGGGTGCGTATCACAGAGCGCCATGTGCTGTGCTTTTGTGGTCGAATAACACCAGGCAGTTCATCACCACCTCTAGCACAGGGCCAGACAGGAAGTGCGCGGACAACACGACGGCCTACCCAGAAGCAGCCGGAAGAAGAGGTGATACGTGTAAAACTGTGGCAAGCTGCTGTTGTTAAAAAAAGCTGTGGTCAAACCTGGCGTAGCCACGTGAGGTGCCTACGATGCTGGAGGAATACTGCACATTTCATTATAAAAACAAAACAATAACAGATTTCCACACAGACACTTCTTGTTTTACTCTGCTTGTGGGGACCTACCCTTAGCTTAAATGTCAGTGTAACTACAGCTCATTAACCTTAACCCTAACATTAGACCTAACCTGATCCTTGTCCTTTACCTTACCTTAACTGCTAACCTGACCTGCAGATGTGCACACACTCAAAATCTGGGGCTTTGTTTAATTTGAAAAATAAAAGACTCACTCCTCATTTACTATTATTATTTTTTTTATATTTTACTGCCCTTGTGAGGACGTAGAATACACACACACAAACACACACACACACACACACACACACACACATACAGGTATACAGTGTTTATGAGGACAGCATGCAACCACCATGGTTTAGGAGGACACTGCTTTCCTCATACCCTATCAATGAAATATATATGTCAAATAATTCAGTTTGGATCCATTAAGATACATCCCACTTAAAATTTTGTTTGTGGATAATAAAATCATGTGAACTGAGCATCTGACTTTTTACAGGTTTGAGGGGACACAACAAAACATGGTTTGCAGGGACACACATGTTTACTAGGACTGTTTACATAAAACACACAAACACAAACTTGAAGGTGGATTACCAGGACAACATGGTTTACTAGGACTGTTTATATAAAATACACTAACACAAACCTGAAGGTGGATTACAAGGTCATATATGGTTTACTAGGACTGTACTATGGAATCATTCTTTTTAATCAAAAGTATGTTGATAATACAAGTAAACATCTTGTCAGTAAATTATTTACTTATTAATTTGTTACTTATAAATTCCTATATCATATTTTAATGTTCTTTTTAAGTCTCCCCTTTGTATTGCAATTAATAAAATTACTTAATATCATATGTAACTTAATAAAAAAATAAAATAAAATCCATGCATTAAAATATTGTTTATCTCAACTATTTAAAACACATGGAAAAACATTTTATATTTGAGAAAACATTTATTTGTGAACAGATTTACATGTAAAAGTTTATGAGAGTGTATTACAAAGTCAGTTTTTAAAACTTTTTTGAAATTGTTTTCTAAAGTATAATAATCTATTTACGTGCTAATCTTTACCTTTTGCATTCCTAGATACATTTTACAGGTTTTATTCCGGCCGCTGACCAATTTTCTGCCTTCACAAATCAGCTAGCGTAAGTTTATATATCGGCTAGACACGGTAAGTGTTTTGATTTATTCATGGCTGGTGTTGGTTTGTTCCCGTGTTCGGAGTGTGGCATGTTTAGTCTAGACCCTTTCGCCACTGATAGTAATAGTCATAGTATTTGTGAGAGGTGCAAACTAGTTAATTCTCTTGTGGCGAAAGTGGAAAGTTTAGAGCGCCGCGTCCACTCATTATTGAGGGATAGAGAGACAGGGACAGGGTCTGTAGTAGGTGTGGACGCGCCAGGGAGAACTAGCGCCTCCGCGACTCCGGCGATAGAGCCCTCACAGCGGGGTGAATGGGTGACGTCTCGGCGGCGTAGTCGGAGAGCGAGGGCTGCAGCTACCGCTAACGCCAGCGCTAGCCCACCAGAGCACCACTCACCGGTTCACGTGTCCAACAGGTTCGCCCCGCTCAGTGTTACACCCGCTGAGGAGACTCTGGTCATAGGAGACTCTATAGTCCGACACGTGAAAGTAGCTGTAGCTGTAGGGGCACCAGCGGTTACAGTCAGCTGTTTACCGGGAGCCAGAGCGCCGGACATTAGTGGCAACCTTAGATTGTTAGCTCATAGGAGGTTTTCTAGGATAGTTATACATGTAGGGGCCAACGATATACGTCTGCGGCAGTCAGAAGTGACTAAGGCTAATGTTAAAGAGGTGGTTAAATTAGCCCAGACGATGTCCGATGCCGTAATCTGCTCTGGCCCCATCCCAATGCGGCGCGGTGATGAGCAGTACAGCAGGCTCACGTCGCTAAACCGCTGGATGTCCAAGTGGTGTTCAGAAAATCAAGTGGGCTTTATTAATAATTGGGAAGAGTTCGAGGGCAAGCCTGGTCTTTTAGGCAGGGACGGTGTCCACCCCACCCGGGATGGCGCTGCCCTGTTATCTTGCAGCATAGCCCATAGCCTGTTAGCTAGTCGGCAGAGTAGCACTAGGAGCTGCTGACTGTCCAGGGTCGCGACCAGGCCGCAGACTAACGGGCTAAACCTGTCTGCGAGCTGCTTAGAGGCGTCACCAAGTTCCCTTAGGATTGAAACTGTGTCTGTGCCCCGGGTTAAACTAAATCATAAGAAAATAGTCCGCCCGAAGTTTTTAACTAATATTCAGACTTCACATCAAATTATTACAACCTATATGACCGATCTGAAAATTGGATTAATCAATATTCGATCGCTCAACTCAAAAGCAGTTTTTGTAAATGAACTTATAACAGACCAGAAAATTGATATTCTTTGTCTAACTGAAACGTGGGTTCAATCTGGTGATTATTTAACTCTAAACGAAGCCACTCCTGTGGGATATAGTTATATACATAGACCTAGACTGTCAGGCAGAGGAGGTGGAATATGTATAATCTATCGTGATTGTTTAGAAATTCATCAGAAATACTTAGATATCTCAAACTCATTTGAGATGCAGTCTATTAATGTAATTAGTCCATCTGAAAATAAAAGTACATTCTCCCTAACTAATGTATACAGACCACCAGGGCCTTACTCAGATTTCTTAAACGATTTCACCGATTTTGCAGCAAATTTAGCAGTATGTAGTGACAAAATAATAATGGTAGGAGACTTTAACATACACTTTGATAATGCGGAGGATCCACTGACAAGGGCTTTTACTTCTATATTGAACTCTGTCGGCATTAAACAAAACGTAGTAGGACCTACACATTATCGAAATCATACCCTAGATCTAATATTAACACTGGGTATCGACGTAGATAATATAAACATACTCCCGCAAACCGTAGCGATCTCCGATCATTATTTAGTAAAATTCGATTTTCACCTTAACATAAATACCCGCCCGTCTCCTCGGCAGTGTATAAAGCGCTCAATAAATTCATCAACAGCAATACAGTTTATTGAAACCCTCCCTGACTTAACTGCTTTAGCCCACTCGCCATCCGATCCAGGAGAGTTAGATAGTCTAACCGACTACTTAGAGAATACCTGCAGATCAGCTCTAGATATAGTAGCTCCACTAAAATATAAAAAAGCTAGATCCAAAAAGCTCGCCCCATGGTACACCGACCAAACTAGAAACTTAAAACAAATAGCACGTAAATTAGAGCGGAAATGGCGATCTACTAAATTGGAAGTATTCCACTGTGCCTGGAAGGATAGCATTATTGACTACAAACGGGCACTCACTAAAGCACGCTCAGCATACTTAGCCTCACTGATAGAGAAAAATAAAAACAATCCTAGATTTCTTTTTAATACTATTTCTAAACTTACAAAAAATCAAGCAGGCACAGAACCTCAGATTCCAGTAAACCTCACTAGTAATGTATTTATAGATTTCTTTGATAATAAAATAGAGAATATTAGACAAAATATAAAACCCTTTATTAGCAATACAACTGGTATGTCATCTGGTTTGGTTGATATTGATTTAAATTACATACCAGGAGAAAAACTTGATGCTTTTCATCCACTCCCAAAATCAGAATTAGAGAAAATAATTTCTTCCTTAAATTGTACTACCTGCACATTAGACTCAGTTCCCTCAAAGTTATTAAAAGAGGTATTACCAGCTGTAACTGAACCTCTTCTAACTATAGTTAACTCATCCATTACAATAGGTCACATGCCCAAATCATGTAAATTAGCAATTATCAAACCTCTGATCAAGAAACCAAATCTTGATCCGACTGTGCTGTCTAATTATAGACCCATTTCAAACACATCATTTATATCTAAGATCATAGAAAAAGCTGTTGCCCAGCAATTATGCCTATATCTGTATAGGAATAACACATTTGAAAAGTTCCAATCTGGTTTTAGGCCCCATCACAGTACTGAAACAGCATTAGTTAAAGTAACAAATGATCTCCTCCTTGCATCAGATCAAGGCTATGTATCACTGTTAGTGCTTCTTGATCTTAGTGCAGCTTTCGACACAATTGATCATAGGATCTTGCTAGAAAGGTTAGAACGCTGGGTTGGAGTCTCAGGCACAGCCCTTTCATGGTTTCAGTCTTACTTAACAAATCGCTATCAGTTTGTAGAGCTCAATAATATTTCATCCAAACGTACAATGGTTAAATATGGGGTCCCGCAAGGCTCCATCTTAGGACCACTATTATTTACATTATATATGCTACCATTGGGCACAGTTATAAACAAACATGGTGTCAATTTTCACTGCTATGCGGATGACACTCAACTTTACATATCAGCCAAACCCGATGACAAACTCAGTTTAGGAAAAATTGAGGCCTGTGTAAGAGATATTAAATGCTGGATGTCTCTAAACTTCCTACAATTAAATGAGGACAAAACAGAAGTTCTCCTTGTGGGCCCTAAGGCCACAAGACAGAAAATTCCTAATTTAATGCTTAATCTTGCAGACTGTCCCATTACACCTGGCACAGTAGCCAAAAACCTAGGCGTCATACTCGACTCCGACCTATCATTTGATAAATATATAGATAATACTACTAGGATAGCTTTTCTACATCTCCGCAACATTGCCAAATTAAGAAATGCATTATCACAGGATGATGCAGAAAAATTGGTGCACGCCTTTGTTAGCTCTAGACTAGACTACTGCAATTCACTACTGTCAGGATGTTCAAATAAGAATCTAAATAAACTTCAAGTAGTTCAAAATGCCGCAGCTAGAGTTCTGACCAGAACTAGAAAATTTCAGCATATTAGACCAGTCCTATCAGCCCTGCATTGGCTCCCAGTTAAATTTCGTATTGATTTTAAAATTCTATTATTAGCATACAAAGCACTACACGGGCTTGCTCCTGAATACCTCCAGGAACTTATTTCCTACTATGAACCCCCACGTCAACTAAGATCACAGGGTGCTGGTCTGTTATTAGTTCCACAAATTAACAAGGTAACAGCAGGGGGAAGAGCCTTTTCTTATAAGGCCCCCCAGCTTTGGAATAATCTTCCTAAATGTGTCCGGGACTCTGACACAGTCACAATCTTTAAATCTAGGTTGAAAACCCACTTATTTAGTCTAGCGTTTGATAATTAATATCCCCCTTAGATAAAGGTACAGATCCAGGGGTTCATAGACGAAGGGTTTTATGGTAGACTGGGGTGCTGGTGCTGTCATCCTGTCACTGCTCGTGGTCACTCAAGTTTGTTGACAGTGCAGTGGACGGATGCCATTGTCTCAGAATGCCCCCAAGCCTATGTTACCTTCTGGTTCTGCCTTTTTTTTAGCTAGGCTGTAATAATTTAACTTAGTGCCGGAGTTGCTGCCACACTCCAGAAATGTTTATAATTTTACCCCGTATATGTCCTCATACAGAGCTAATTTTCCCTGTTTCATTTCTCCACATGGCTGCCCGCCTGCTTGAGGAATAATGAGATGAGGAGAGACAAGCGATCCATCCTGGCCGGCCACCTCCTGCCTAACCGGATGCCTACACCATGATGGACATTATTACATCTTTTTCGGTCTAAATGGACATTATTGCATCTTTTACATTCTGTCTACATTCTGTCTATATTGTTGTTGTTGTCATGGTGACCGGTGTCGGCCAGAGGAGGATGGGTTCCCCCCCTGAGTCTTGGTTCCTCTCAAGGTTTCTTCCTCATGCAAAAAAACTAGGGAGTTTTTCCTTGCCACTGTCGCCTTTGGCTTGCTCACTGGGGGCTAGGACTCGGCACTTGTAAAGCTGCTTTGTGACAACAACTGTTGTAAAAAGCGCTATATAAATAAAATTTGATTGATTGATTGATTGAGTTTTTACAATTTCAATATTTAACTTTTTGCCCTGCAGCACATTGATTCCTTAATACATATGAATACTTTTACCCTGGCTTTCAAATCTTTTGAAAATTCTTTAAAAACATCTTCAAAAAATCTTTTAATTATACAGTGGTATAAAACATTTAAAAAATGCCATCTAGCATGCAACATAAAAAAATGTATGACAGCATACCAGAACGTAATGCCAATCCAACAACTAACTTGAAATACTAACCTGGAAATAAACAAAACAGAAAAACACTTCGACAGTGGCTCCCTAACTGTATATCAGTATAACTCAAGGCTCCAGTTTAAGAACACTAAGTATGACTTCTCGAGAACCCTTACAAAAGAAGACTCCAAATATCAAGTACAAGCTCACGAGGCCCTTCCAAGAACCTACAGAACATTACATTTACTATATACAATACAATCACAACAACTATAAAAGTCTGCTATCAGTATAACTCAAGGCTCCAGTTTAAGAACCACTAAGTATGACTTCTCGAGAGCCCTTAAAAAAGAAAACTCCAAATGTCAAGTACAAGCTCATAAGGCCCTTCCAAGCACCTACAGAACATTACATTTACTAGATACAGTGGGGAAAATAAGTATTTAGTCAGTCACTAATTGTGCAAGTTCTCCCACTTAAAAAGATGAGAGAGGCCTGTAATTGACATCATAGGTAGACCTCAGCTATGAGAGACAAAATGTGAAAAAAAAATTGAGAAAATCTTGTTTGACTTTTAAAGAATTTATTTGCAAATAATGGTGGAAAATAAGTATTTGATCACCTACAAACAAGCAAGATTTCTGGCTGTCACAGACCTGTAACTTCTTTTTTAAGAGGCTCCTCTTTCCCCCACTCATTACCTGTAATAATGGCACCTGTTTGAAGTCGTTAACAGTATAAAAGACACCTGCCCACAACCTCAAACAGTCACACTCCAAACTCCACTATGGTGAAGACAAAAGAGCTGTCGGAGGACACCAGAAACCGAATTGTAGACCTGCACCAGGCTGGGAAGACTGAATCTGCAATAGGCAAGCAGCTTGGTGTGAAGAAATCTACTGTGGGAGCAATAATCAGAAAATGGAAGACCTACAAGACCACTATTAATCTCCCTCGATCTGGGGCTCCACGCAAGATCTCAGCCCGTGGGGTCAAAATGATCACAAGAACGATAAGGAAAAATCCCAGAACCACAAGGGGGGATCTAGTGAATGACCTGCAGAAAGCTGGGACCAACGTTACAAAGGCTACCATCAGCAACACACTACGACGCCAGGGACTCAGATCTTGCAGTGCTAGACGTGTCCCCCTGCTTAAGCCAGTTCATATCCAGGCACGTCTGAAGTTTGCTAGAGAGCGTTTGGATGTTCCAGAAGAGTATTGGGAGAATGTCATATGGTCAGATGAAACCAAAGTAGAACTATTTGGTAAAAACACAACTCGTCATGTTTGGAGGACAGTGAATGCTGAGTTGCATCCAAAGAACACCATACCAACTGTCAAGCATGGGGGTGGCAACATCATGCTTTGGGGCTGTTTCTCTGCAAAGGGACGACTGGTCCGTGTACATGAAAGAATGAATGGGGCCATGTATTGTGAGATTTTGGGTGCAAACCTCCTTCCATCAGCAAGGGCAATGAAGATGAAACGTGGCTGGGTCTTTCAGCACGACAATGATCCCAAGCACACTGCCAGGGCAACAAAGGAGTGGCTTCATAAGAAGCATTTCAAAGTCCTGGAGTGGCCTAGCCAGTCTCCCGATCTCAACCCCATCGAAAACCTTTAGAGCAGGGGTGCTCACAGTTTTCAGCTTGCGAGCTACTTATAAGATGACCAAGTCAGAAAGATCTACCGGGGTGGCGGCGAACGTAATTTGTTGAGTGGATTGCAGATTGGCTACCGTGAATGTCAATCAAAATACAACCGTCAGAGCAGATGTGCGATTCATCTACTACTATTTTATGTGACGCGATCTACGCACATTCCTTCGCGATCGACCGACACTTCCTTCGCGATCGATCGCGATCGACGTAATGAGCACCCCTGGTTTAGAGGGAGTTAAAAGTCCGTGTTGCCCGCCGACAGCCCCAAAACATCACTGCTCTAGAGGAGATCTGCATGGAGGAATGGGCCAACATACCAGCAACAGTGTGTGCCAACCTTGTGAAGACTTACAGAAAACGTTTGACCTCTGTCATTGCCAACAGAGGATATACAACAAAGTATTGAGATGAACTTTTGTTATTGACCAAATACTTATTTTCCACCATTATTTGCAAATAAATTCTTTAAAAGTCAGACAAAATGATTTTCTCAATTTTTTTTTCACATTTTGTCGCTCATAGTTGAGGTCTACCTATGATGTCAATTACCAGCCTCTCTCATCTTTTTAAGTGGGAGAACTTGCACAATTGGTGACTGACTAAATACTTATTTTCCCCACTGTACAATATAAATCACAACTATAAAAGTCTGCTATCAGTATAACTCAAGGCTCCAGTTTAAGAACCACCAAGTATGACTTCTTGAGAGCCCTTACAAAAGAAAAGACTCCAAATGTCAAGTACAAGCTTATAAGGCCCTTCCAAGAACCTACAGAACATTACAAGCTCATATGGTCCTCTTTAAAGCAAACTACAAACTCAGAACGCCCTATTTAAAAATGGGGGTGTAAAAACTCATAAGGTCCTATAAATGAAAAGAACCTACAATGCATAGTGATGTACATACTCATAAAGCCTTATTAAAGGCACCTACAGCAGATAGTGAGTTATTTAAGTGGAGCACCCTTGTAATATAATCCCTTGTTACGTACAAAATCTCTAATATTTTGAACTGTCCGTGTCTCCAGAATTGGGTGTTCTGCCTTTCTGCAAGCATCACATTCTATTAAAGAAGCTAACTTCCCATTCCTGGTGTGCCGCCCAAAATGTGTCATGACGGCTTTGACATCCGTGGTGGTCCAAGGCTTCTTTGTGTAGGCCCTTTTCCTTTTTCTGACGAGCTCTATTATAAATAATTAATACAGTTTAATAGGATTTTTAAACAGTCATTAAGAAATAAACATGCACAAATAAAATAGAGTGAACATCAAAAATCCTACCATTATTGCCAGCAACAGAAGTCTCAGTAGTGTCTGCGCCAACATTTTCACCTAAACAGTACATTTCAGAAATCGTTTTTGCAATAGTTTGATAACGTGCACAATTCTAAACATATGTAGAGCTATAATCCATCCTTGTACTAGAGCCCTCAAAACATTAATTCCTTAATACATATGAATACTTGAACATAACAAAAGAACTGACTGTTTTGATGGCACAGCATTACAAGTATAGGACATATTTTATTGTATTATAATTTAGCAATAAACATTGGAAAACTTTAAAGTTTCTTTTAGGAATATTATCTTATGGAGCAGGACTGAAGGGAACGTTGTAGTGTAGCCTGGTGAAGGCCTCTGGCTTTGGGAAGGTTTCTGGCTTGGAGAACCTGACAGATACCTTTAGATTGAGGACCCCAGTGGAGCCCTTTGACTTAAGAATCACAGCAAAGGCCTCACACTGAAAATGGCAGATGAAGCTGGCAGTTTGGGAAGGCAGCTGTGGTATGTTGGAGGTATCTAGCTTGTGTAGCTCAGTAGGGGCCTCTGACTTGAGAAGCTTGCACTGTGACGAACGTGACTTGTATGGCTGGAGGCTTGTGGATCAGTGATGATAAAGACACTACAGCAGAGGTCTCAGACCTAGGGATTGGAAGCCCAATGGAAGATTGGTGAAACTTGGAGGGTCCTGTGGCTTGGGAGTAGTGGTGGAGGCTAGTTGCTTCTGAGCCTGTTTGACATGAGGTGAAGACCCTGGGCAGCGATAGATTAAGAGGTGACTTTTTCAGTCAGGGAGCGCCTGGCTTGAGGAGCCTAGAGGTGTCTTTTAGCTTTTGGTGTATCTGAGGCCTAGAGCTTCGGGAGTCAGGTAGGGGACTCTGGCTTGGGGAACCTAGTGGGGCACCTGGTTTGGGGATACAGTGTTGCTTAAGGAGCCCAACCATGGCCTGACAGTACCTGAAGTCCCAGAACAGCCACAGGCTGATTAATGTTAGAATTAATCAAAGTGGTGATGTCCTCCATTTTGAAGGGAAACAGAAGCAACAACAATGTCAACTGCAGGTAAGGAGACTTCAGGCCTGGTCTTCTGACTAGTAAACCCTTGTTCCAAGCTCTAGGAAGTCCGGTGAAAGCTTGGAAAGTTCAATGGAGGGCTCTAGTTTCTGGATGCCTCAGTAGAGGCCTGTGACGCAACGTAAAAACAGGGAAACAGGAACACTACATGTTCTCTACTAAATGCAAGACAGAGGCCAGTTCCTCAGCCAGAGGAACATGCACATACTGCTGATGTGATGGACCAGAGATGGGACAAGACAGATTCAGAAACAGGAGGTTGAAGACCCACTGAGCAGGAAGCAGGGAAGCTGGCTGAGTCAAAGATCTGTTGATTAAGTTGCTAGGACTGGAATAAGCCCCAGATCAGCCAGACAAATCACATAGGCATTTAACAGCAGAGCATAGAATGTCATCTCAGAACACACTACAGAACTCTCTGCTGGACTCCAGCAGAACCAGGGTGCAGATGATGTCCAAGAAGAATAAGAGTGTCTTCAGTAGACAAAGAAGCATTGGGACATAACTATTGATCTCTATTATTTAATTTTTGTCTTTTTGTTCTAACAGCCCTTCTGTTTCAGGACTCAAGTATTTAGTGTATTGGTATTTGTTCATGATTCTGTATTTAGTTATGGTTTAAAAGGACATGATTTCTGTTTCAGGCCTCAATTATTTAGTGTATTGGTATTTGTTCATGATTCTGTATGTGTACATTTAGTTATGATTTACAGTTTTTGACGACTGCTAACATGCGTTTCCAAATCCTTGTGATACATTGTCAAAACTCTAAACACAGCAACACATTGACCTCACACAAATAGCCAAATAGTAAATATCGTGTTCAAAAGCGCATTTTCTTAACTAAATAACAACTCTGCATTTCACAATGCAAACAACTTTGTTAAAACACCTGAACCTGGTTCAGTATCCAATCATTCTTTCAAACACTAGCACATATTCTCTTTTCGAGATGAACATAGTCAATCACTGCACAACCACTGTAAAAAAACTAACATTTGATGGCAATACAGAAACAGTATTACATGTAATGTTTTACCCTCTCCCAGCAAACAACAGACATTTTACAGTAACTTCTGTTGTTTTCTTAGTCAGTTCATTTTTACTGTAATCCGCTTCATTTGGACTTTTTTTTCAAATGTGTGCATTTTTGGCAACATACTGTCTACACAATGAGTGATATTTACTGTTAGGTACTATATGGAATGTAGATTAGACAAAAAAGGAGTCAGTAACAGTTTTGCAGTAAAGGGTATATTTTACTGTATTAGGGACATTACTGTAAATTGTGGCCTAACCCAAAAAATAATTATCGTAATTGTAAACATAATTAGCCATGGTCCCATATGTGTAAAAATACACATATACAAAAAAAGCCACACAAGGGGGAAAAACAGAATATAAAACTGAACAGTCTTGTTAGGTCTAATCTAAATGGCCTTCAGCAGTTGGCCACATGTTTTCATCCACATCACATCTGATGTTGGCCCTTGCCATGGACCTGGGAAAGAAAAGCTTGGTATGTCTTATTCACCCCTGGCAGTCTTCAGCTGAAATGTCTCTGCAGTCGGGATCTATTGCATCCAGGAGGGACATTTGGTCATGGGGCCGATGATCATACGCCTTCCACCTCCAGACTAAAAAAAGTTCCTTAGTGGGGTTGAGGCATGGGTTAAAGCAAGAAATCTTCATTTGACTGAAAATTTGTCCTGGCAAAAGACAATGCCAGCAATTACTCACAATGTGGTGTAGTTGGGACAAGGCCTTGTATATTTATCTAAACAGCCTGTGTAAGGAGAGAAGAAAGAATCTATGAAGCAGCAAAATGCAACACCTGAGCAATAAATGTACATAAATGTCTCTATATATGTCTAGATATAAGTTATCTGGGGGTCCTCTTCCATAAAATTATTTAAAGATCAAGTCAAATTTAGTGAATCCTGGTGAGTTTTAAAAGGTATGAAGCTCTCGTTTGCCGTAAGATTACCTGATTTAAGTAGGTATGTTACAAAAAAATTAAATATCCAAAAATGGCAAATTAAATCACACCACTGGATAGAGCTTTTAAATACAAGCAGAACAACACCATCCATGTTAAATTGGTTTAGAAATAAAAAAGTTAACATTTTAAATGGAAGAAATGCGCCTATTTTCTCAGACTGTATTAAAGCTAAATGAAGAAATGTATGTCATCGGTGGAGAGATTCTTCAGTATAAATAACCATAACTTCTAGATTTCACTACAAATTCAAATAAAAATTTAAATGTAGTCACTTTATAGTATGGACATGACATTATAATATTCAAAATGAATGAACAAATGAATACTTAATGATTAGTTCATTGCGTTGAAGCGCGGCGCGTGCGAAGTTACAAAATTCGAGAGGTGCACGACCTCGCGAATCGCCAGCGCGCGAGGCTCTCGCGCACGGGTGGAGCTACCGCGATTGCGTCATTTTCGGCGCGCGATTATATACATATATATGATTCTCTCACTGGCGCTCATCAGCGCTGGATGGATGACGGCGGTGAAGTCATATTTGCGGAGTTCATACACATTTACAAGGTGAAATTCAAGCACTTGTACGTCACTTTCAAGGTCCATTTCAATATTTCCCAGCACGTTAATCTTAATAAAGTTAAATAGTTATACATGTACTCGAAATTATTCTAAATAATTCGCTTTTTTATCACATTATTTAATGGTGGTATTTCAAAATGCCCAATCTTAACGTCTTCACGTTCTCTCATGTTTCGTCCTGGAATTACAAGAGGCTCGTATTTGTTAACGTGATAAAAGAGAATTGTTCAATGCGCAATGACCCGCAAGTCAATCAAATGACACCGCCGTCATCCATCCAGCGCTGATGAGCGCCAGTGACAGGATCATATTTCGGCCACAAAACAGAACACGCGCGTGTGTGGTTTATTATGATTTGACGGAATTTTCCCCCCAAAAAATCAAATGACGGAAATCCGTCGTAGTGACGGAGAACTTTAACCCATGGGTTGAGGAAAGGCGAGTAGGGTGGGAGGAAAAGGGACATCACTCTTGGATGGTCTATAAACCAGTTTGTGATGACATGAGAATGCTACATTGTCCCATCACAAATGTCCTGGTGTTTCCTCCCACCTGTTCCATTTCTGCTTCTGGAACCAGTTGTTGGTAGAGTTCATTCAAAAATCAAAGAAGGAGGTCACTGTTATAGGGACCAATCTGGCATTTGTGAAGGACCAAACCAGCACTTGAGATTGCAGGACAAATCATTATATTTGCTCCTCTCTGACCCAGTACATTACTGTACTTCATTTTATTTCATTGATCTATATGTGCAAAAAATGTGTACAACAGTAATAACTTTTCAGCTGCCTTTGTTTTTGCAGAACTTGGCATTTTATACAATATTTAAGGCTTTGAACCTTAGGTTTTCATTTTTGGCATGCTGTGTACAAGCAATTGTAAATAAGACAAAAACGATCCAGAATTTTGTTATTGGATAACCTTGTGTGTATAGAAAATTTAAGCATTATAAAAACATGTAAAATGACTGCATTTTGTGCCATAACAACATGAATTGAACTAATAGTATAGCCACTGAAAACTGCTGTTGTGTTCACTGTGTTTGGAGTTTTGAAAATGTGACTACAGATTGGACAAACGCAGCTTAGCAGTCGTCAAAAACTGTAAAGAGACATGATTTCTATTTCAGGACTCAAGTATTTTGTGTATTGCTATTTGTTCCTGATTCTCTATAATATGTGTACATTTAGTCATGGTTTAAAGGGACATGATTTCTATATCGGGTCATGTATTTAGTGTCTTGCTGTTTGATTATGTCTGCCATCTTTGTACATTTATGTACACATACAGAATCATGAACAAATACCAATACACTAAATAATTGAGGCCTGAAACAGAAATCATGTCCCTTTAAACCATAACTAAATGTACACATATACACAATTAAGGACAAATACCAAGACAATAAATAGTTGTCACGATATAGCTACTATCATCCCCTGTGAACCATATATAAATTTACAAAGATGTCAGTCATAACCAACAGCAAGACACTAAATACTTGAGTCCTGAAATAGAAATCATGTCCCTTTAAACCATAACTAAATGTACACATACAGAATCATGAACAAATACCAATACACTAAATAATTGAGGCCTGAAACAGAAATCATGTCCTTTTAAACCATAACTAAATACAGAATCATGAACAAATACCAATACATTAAATAATTGAGGCCTGAAACAGAAATCATGTCCCTTTAAACCATAACTAAATGTACACATACAGAATCATGAACAAATACCAATACACTAAATCAGGGGTGGCCAACCCGCGGCTCGCAAGCCGCATGCGGCTCTTTGCCTGGTTTCATGCGGCTCCCCAGCCGGTCCGCGGGCTCACCTGCACAAACGGGGCGACACACTGCTACATTTTCGTGGTGCGCGGTTAGTTTACAAGCCTAGCGAGCCGCTAATACTTTTAAAACCGGCGTAGTGGAAAACACGCATTTGACTGTCTTCACAGCTAATAATTTGCACTCGCCAGAGTTAAGGACAAATACCAAGACACTAAATAGTTGTCACGATATAGCTACTATCATCCCCTGTGAACCATATATAAATGTACAAAGATGTCAGTCATAACCAACAGCAAGACACTAAATACATGACCCGATATAGAAATCATGTCCTTTTAAACCATAACTAAATGTACACATACAGAATTATGAACAAACACCAATACACTAAATAATTGAGGCCTGAAACAGAAATCATGTCCCTTTAAACCATAACTAAATGTACACATACAGAATCATGAACAATTACCAATACACTAAATAATTGAGGCCTGAAACAGAAATCATGTCCCTTTAAACCATGACTAAATGTACACATATTATAGAGAATCAGAAACAAATACCAATACACAAAATACTTGAGTCCTGAAACAGAAATCATGTCCCTTTAAACCATAACTAAATGTACACATATACACAATTAAGGACAAATACCAAGACACTAAATAGTTGTCACGATATAGCTACTATCATCCCCTGTGAACCATATATAAATGCACAATGATGTCAGTCATAACCAACAGCAAGACACTAAATACTTGAGTCCTGAAATAGAAATCATGTCCCTTTAAACCATAACTAAATGTACACATACAGAATCATGAACAAATACCAATACACTAAATAATTGAGGCCTGAAACAGAAATCATGTCCCTTTAAACCATAACTAAATACAGAATCATGAACAAATACCAATACATTAAATAATTGAGGCCTGAAACAGAAATCATGTCCCTTTAAACCATAACTAAATGTACACATACAGAATCATGAACAAATACCAATACACTAAATCAGGGGTGGCCAACCCGCGGCTCGCAAGCCGCATGCGGCTCTTTGCCTGGTTTCATGCGGCTCCCCAGCCGGTCCGCGGGCTCACCTGCACAAACGGGGCGACACACTGCTACATTTTCGTGGTGCGCGGTTAGTTTACAAGCCTAGCGAGCCGCTAATACTTTTAAAACCGGCGTAGTGGAAAACATGCATTTGACTGTCTTCACAGCTAATAATTTGCACTCGCCAGAGTTAAGGACAAATACCAAGACACTAAATAGTTGTCACGATATAGCTACTATCATCCCCTGTGAACCATATATAAATGTACAAAGATGTCAGTCATAACCAACAGCAAGACACTAAATACATGACCCGATATAGAAATCATGTCCTTTTAAACCATAACTAAATGTACACATACAGAATTATGAACAAACACCAATACACTAAATAATTGAGGCCTGAAACAGAAATCATGTCCCTTTAAACCATAACTAAATGTACACATACAGAATCATGAACAATTACCAATACACTAAATAATTGAGGCCTGAAACAGAAATCATGTCCCTTTAAACCATGACTAAATGTACACATATTATAGAGAATCAGAAACAAATACCAATACACAAAATACTTGAGTCCTGAAACAGAAATCATGTCCCTTTAAACCATAACTAAATGTACACATATACACAATTAAGGACAAATACCAAGACACTAAATAGTTGTTACGATATAGCTACTATCATCCCCTGTGAACCATATATAAATGCACAATGATGTCAGTCATAACCAACAGCAAGACACTAAATACTTGAGTCCTGAAATAGAAATCATGTCCCTTTAAACCATAACTAAATGTACACATACAGAATCATGAACAAATACCAATACACTAAATAATTGAGGCCTGAAACAGAAATCATGTCCCTTTAAACCATAACTAAATACAGAATCATGAACAAATACCAATACATTAAATAATTGAGGCCTGAAACAGAAATCATGTCCCTTTAAACCATAACTAAATGTACACATACAGAATCATGAACAAATACCAATACACTAAATCAGGGGTGGCCAACCCGCGGCTCGCAAGCCGCATGCGGCTCTTTGCCTGGTTTCATGCGGCTCCCCAGCCGGTCCGCGGGCTCACCTGCACAAACGGGGCGACACACTGCTACATTTTCGTGGTGCGCGGTTAGTTTACAAGCCTAGCGAGCCGCTAATACTTTTAAAACCGGCGTAGTGGAAAACACGCATTTGACTGTCTTCACAGCTAATAATTTGCACTCGCCAGAGTTAAGGACAAATACCAAGACACTAAATAGTTGTCACGATATAGCTACTATCATCCCCTGTGAACCATATATAAATGTACAAAGATGTCAGTCATAACCAACAGCAAGACACTAAATACATGACCCGATATAGAAATCATGTCCTTTTAAACCATAACTAAATGTACACATACAGAATTATGAACAAACACCAATACACTAAATAATTGAGGCCTGAAACAGAAATCATGTCCCTTTAAATAAATGTACACATACAGAATCATGAACAATTACCAATACACTAAATAATTGAGGCCTGAAACAGAAATCATGTCCCTTTAAACCATGACTAAATGTACACATATTATAGAGAATCAGAAACAAATACCAATACACAAAATACTTGAGTCCTGAAACAGAAATCATGTCCCTTTAAACCATAACTAAATGTACACATATACACAATTAAGGACAAATACCAAGACACTAAATAGTTGTCACGATATAGCTACTATCATCCCCTGTGAACCATATATAAATGCACAATGATGTCAGTCATAACCAACAGCAAGACACTAAATACTTGAGTCCTGAAATAGAAATCATGTCCCTTTAAACCATAACTAAATGTACACATACAGAATCATGAACAAATACCAATACACTAAATAATTGAGGCCTGAAACAGAAATCATGTCCCTTTAAACCATAACTAAATACAGAATCATGAACAAATACCAATACATTAAATAATTGAGGCCTGAAACAGAAATCATGTCCCTTTAAACCATAACTAAATGTACACATACAGAATCATGAACAA
>NC_135216.1:8301565-8304065 GCF_052324685.1 Brachyhypopomus gauderio
ACATACCCATACTGCACTCTGTTCCACAGGAAGTACTAAGAGTGAGCGGGCGAGGGGGGGGGGTTGTGTAGGTTAGGGTCGTGCCTGCAACAGCTGCTGCTGGCCTTTCCTGTTTTGACGGCTACCGTCTGGCTGGAATAATGCCCGAGCCCCGGCGTGCTCACAACGGCCTCCCCCAGACCCCATATCGCGCCGCACAAACAGAGGAACTGGCTCGCCCGCACATCCTCCACATCCTCCAACCATAACCCCAACCACCCCCAACCCTGGAGTCACCGGCCGCATGGTATCTGCTAGCCCCCCCCCACCAGAGGGGCCCCAAAGAGGGCCGCCAGCCTGCGTTTGTTTGTGTGACTGGTACTTCCCTTTCACTCGGGACACAGGCCTGGCTTAATGGGCTACAGTCAGAGGCTGCAGTCACACTGGGTCATTGTGTCGTGTTAAGTCAGCGCAAGACGGTCCCCGGGGGGTTCAGTCGCCCGGGCCTGGTACTGTGAGACTGATTGTGCAAGGATGTTGAATTTTAGACAGTAGTAAATTAAAGGTGTGCCGGTTAGCGCTAGCTGCTGCTGTGCCATTACTCAGAGCAGTAAAGGTGAAGCTGTAGCCTGACAGGCTGCTTTAGGCTGAAGACTGGCAGGCTGCTCTCTGATTTAAGGACTTTCAGGTTTGTGTCAGGTTTGTGCCATGTTGCCATATAAGGGCGTGCATTGACGAAAAGGAGAAATTATGGGAGGGCCTCTATTTAAACAAGCTGTGAAGTTAATGTAGTAGGTTGAGTACATGCATGCAACACACACACACACACACACACACACACACACACACACACACACACACACACTCACACACACACAGACACATACAGACACACACACACACTCACACACACAGACACACACACACACACACACACACACATACACACACACACACACACTCACACACACAGACACACACACACACACACACACACACACACACACACACAGGTTTTCTGGTTGCGACAGGCTGCAGTGTGTGGAACATCATACTTATTAACTAGGCCATTTTATCTGAATGGTTCAACAGAGGAGCCGCCATGTTGTGGGCTAGGAGAGCAGAGGGACTGGGAGAGTCGTGCGCTACTTTGATCATTATTGTTTGCAGGGCACAGAAATTCCACCAAACAGTCTTTAAAGTGCTACCAGAGCCGGCCTTTGATGTGCAGAGTTTTGATGAGCAGATGTAAGTGCTGCATGATGAAAGTTAAGCATGCGGGGTTCGACACTCCTTAACTGACAGCACACAAAAGACGTGTGGAAAACGAGAGAGAGACACACACACACAGCAAAAGAGAGAGAGTGTGTGTGTGTGAAAGAGAGAGAGAGAGAGAGAGAGAGAGAGTGTGTGTGTGTGTGTGTGTGTGTGTGTGTGTGTGTGTGTGTGTGTGTGTGTGTGTGTGTGTGTGTGTGAGAGAGAGAGAGAGAGAGAGAGAGAGAGAGAGTTCATGGAGGGTGAGAAGTTGAACATAAATCTAGACATTGACAAGATGTCTGGTGGTCCCATGGTAGAGCAAGTAGTTTATAATTCACTAGAACAGAAACACTTCTGTTGCATTTAAATCTCAAGCTTTGATTATCTGATTCATATAAGTGTACTGACATTCTGTTGGTAAATTTGAACATGAATTATTAGATTTAATAGATTAGAAGTATAATTTGCACTGCATTTTGATAGCATATCATCAACTAGATCTCACTGCAAAGCTGACCTCTCTCCGATAAATACAGCTGACCACTCCTCACTAACTACAGGTGATCTCTGACCTCCAACTACAGGTGACTTAACTAACTACAACTCACTTCTCTTTAAGTTCACCTGACCTTTCTTTACTAACTACTGCTGACCGTTCTTTACTAACTACAGCTGACCTTTCCTCACTAACTACAGTTGACCTTTCCTCACTAACTACAGCTGACCTTTCTTCACTAACTACAGCTGACCTTTGCTGAATAACTACAGGATGTAAAGGCAGCCAGTAGCTACTTTTCCACTTTAAAATGTCACTTTGTACATGATACAATAATACACTTTGTTCACACTAGCACTTTGTACGTGTGGTATGTGTTTGTGTGTGTGTCTGACATTTTTACCATCCTCAAGTTGACTTTACTTGATATATGTGCGAGCGTGTGTGTGTGTGTGTGTGTGTGTGTGTGTGTGTGTGTGTGTGTGTGTGTGTGTGTCTGTGTGTGTGTTTTGTTTGAGTGACACATAACGGCTTACAATTTAAAAAGAACACACACCATCAGTGGTTGAGCAAAATTAGAACTACTCCACACACGTACACACACACACACACACACACACACACACACACACACACACATGCCTCTTGAGAGCGGTTAGGTTTCAGAGCCTGCTACAGGCTTTTCCTGTGGACCTAATACAGGCTCAGCCCCCATCTTTCACTCAGACCGTTCGAGCCACACACACACACACACACACACACACACAC
>NC_135216.1:8309065-8311565 GCF_052324685.1 Brachyhypopomus gauderio
AGGGACAAAGGTACTACACACAGAAGGACAGAGGTACTACACACAGAAGGACAGAGGTACTACACACAGAATGACAAAGGTACTACACACAGAAGGACCGAGGTACTACACACAGAAGGACAAAGGTACTACACACAGAAGGACAGAGGTACTACACACAGAAGGACAGAGGTACTACACACAGAAGGACAGAGGTACTACACACAGAATGACAAAGGTACTACACACAGAAGGACCGAGGTACTACACACAGAAGGACAAAGGTACTGCACACAGAAGGACAGAGGTACTACACACAGAAGGACAAAGGTACTACACACAGAAGGACAGAGGTACTACACACAGAAGGACAAAGGTACTACACACAGAAGGACAGAGGTACTACACACAGAAGGACAGAGGTACTACACACAGAATGACAAAGGTACTACACACAGAAGGACCGAGGTACTACACACAGAAGGACAAAGGTACTACACACAGAAGGACAGAGGTACTACACACAGAAGACAGAGGTACTACACACAGAAGGACAGAGGTACTACACACAGAATGACAAAGGTACTACACACAGAAGGACAGAGGTACTACACACAGAAGGACAAAGGTACTACACACAGAAGGACAGAGGTACTACACACAGAAGGACAGAGGTACTACACACAGAAGGACAAAGGTACTACACACAGAAGGACAGAGGTACTAAACACAGAAGGACAAAGGTACTACACACAGAAGGACAGAGGTACTACACACAGAAGGACAGAGGTACTACACACAGAATGACAAAGGTACTACACACAGAAGGACAAAGGTACTACACACAGAAGGCCAGAGGTACTACACACAGAAGGACAAAGGTACTACACACAGAAGGACAGAGGTACTACACACAGAAGGACAAAGGTACTACACACAGAAGGACAGAGGTACTACACACAGAAGGACAGAGGTACTACACACAGAAGGACAAAGGTACTACACACAGAAGGACAGAGGTACTACACACAGAAGGACAAAGGTACTACACACAGAAGGACAAAGGTACTACACCCAATCCAATTGAATAAACTGTTGTATACTTGCTCCTTTAAATTTGCCTATGCCGGCAATATCAGCACCACAGCTAGAGAAACCACAAGATTTAATGATCTTCGCAGATGGTTGCCATCTTAAGACTTTATGTGCATAAAAAGAACCCTTTTATCACTCTGCTGTGGTGTGTGTGTGTGTGTGTGTGTGTGTGTGTGTGTGTGTGTGTGTGTGTGTGTGTGTGTGTGTGTGTAACAGATAGATATTCTGAAGCTGTGCGCTTGTGCAGTTGTCAGTCTGTCCACACGACCGTGAGTGTGTGATGAGTGAGTGTGTGATGAGTGAGTGTGAGAGGGAGAGGGGAGGCTGTGATGTACTCTGCCGGTGATTCTCGGGTTTGATTCTTTAGTCATGCAGTGCTGGATTACTTCATTGAGAGGCTCAGAGAGAGGAGAGAGGAGAGACCCAGGCCCCGGGGCAGAGACCACTCACCAACACATATGAGGCCCGCCCACCCACACTGACAAATGGCTGATGACACGAACAGCAAAGCTGACTCTCCACCTCTGGGATTCTCAGACGTAATCCAGCAGAGACGTCTTAAGGTTAGCAGTGCACATAGTAGTTGATGGCACACCAGGTCCTTCTTTAATCGAGCATGGCCCAGAGCGACATTACGAGGACGAGCAAAGAGAAGGAATGCTAACGCTGCCGTGCTAATACCCAGCATGGCTGTAGGTAGACCCGCGACGCTGTGTGGCCCGGCACAATGGCCACCTTCACGTACCGCTCCTAGGGTGGTCCGCACAGATCCTATCAAGCTCACCTTGACCGCAGTCAGAAGAGAAATATCTCAACCAGTGACTGTGGCAAGGTACCACCCCCACCAAAGCTTCCATCCATTGGCTCACAGGTGGGTTGACCTGCGCAGGTGCTCCGAGCTGGCGAAACGGTGGAGAGAGCGAAGGGAATTCACGCTGAGACAGCAGGGTCATGGGAACGGAGCGTTGAGAAGAGAGAAGAGCACTTGAGGAGAAAGCAGAGCGGCCGAGGAACAGAACCGCGGACTGTGCGCACGAGACTACAATGGAGCCTTCAGGGCCGCCCACCAATCAGAGGCCTTGTGGGAGAGCCGATGACCGGCCACTTATGCAGAGGTCGGGTCTATGTAAGCATGAATCACTTAGGCTCGCACCCACGCACACACACACGTGCAGTCACGTGTGCACACACTCTTTCATCTCTCAGAAAGGGAGCAGGGTTAATCTACGCCCTCTGAGAGGAACTGCGTGAACCACACTGTCACTGTCGAGAAGGTCTTTCAGGACCGCCATCTACGTATTGCCACTGTTTGCTTGTTTGTTGACATTATATTACATTTTATGGCATTTAGCAGACACCCTTATCCAGAGCGACTTACATTTTTATCTCATTTTTATTCAGGGGGTTAGGGCTCAGTAGCACCTCA
>NC_135216.1:8314065-8371565 GCF_052324685.1 Brachyhypopomus gauderio
AAACTATACGAGAAAACACCTCAATCCAATAATGCAAACTAAGGCCCAATTAGGTTTCAAAACCAATTAGTGACTGTTAACAAAGTAATTGAGAGGCCTGGAGCCCGTAATCCCGAGAGCTATAGACCAG
This sequence comes from Brachyhypopomus gauderio, assembly GCF_052324685.1. Lineage (NCBI taxonomy): Eukaryota > Metazoa > Chordata > Actinopteri > Gymnotiformes > Hypopomidae > Brachyhypopomus > Brachyhypopomus gauderio. Next base: position 8,314,196 of record NC_135216.1, read on the forward strand.
TTTATAAAGGGAATGGATTTAGGCTCCACTACACAAGAACAGAACCTATAGACTTAAGTGAATTCAAAACATTGTTTGAACAAGAGGTAAATGTCACTGAACTCATATGAAAGGTATACTGATATTATTAAGTAAAGATTTTTCAATAACTTTTTTCGTTTATACGATCTAACATGATCTCCATTTCAGTGAACACAAAAACACATAGACATGTTGTAGTTACAGATCTACAGTGTCATAACTTCTGCCTGTTAATACACCAGGTCATAATTATTGTTCCTGGATAAACGCAGGGTCCCAGCGGTAAAAGTCCAGGTGATAGTTATTGTTCCTGGATAAACTCAAGGTCCCAGCAGTGAAAGTCCAGCCCAGCAGTCATAGCAGGCCACAAACGTGCTGCTCCCAAAACCTATAGGCAGCGGACATAACTCATGCAAACGTTCTGACCAAGCTTCACCTTCTCCAGAAATAACACACACTCGACACTCAGGTGCTGGACGAGCCGAAGCGTGCTCTGGAGTAAGGAGGATGGGAAATGAGAAACACACACACCCCTCCACACACTCGCCTCCACACATCCCCTCACCATCACCCCTAGCGTTCTCCAGAGTGAGAACTTCCAGCGCCGTGAGAGACACTCCACCCACTCCACTCCACCCACATGCTCGACTTAATCAGCTGAAGGTAACGGTGGCCATGGCAGATGTTCTGGAGTTCTGTCTCTCTGTCAGTCGTGTCTCTCTCCCTTCTCGTGGCTCTTATTTCAGCTCTGTCATCTGTGACTTTCGTTATCAGCCTCGGCCTTGAGGAGAGCCAGCCTGCTGATGGCTGACCAGATGAGTTCTCATGGGAAACTGGAACTCCACCAATGCAATGCAACAGACATTTGGTGAAATGATCCTTGTATGCCATATTTGTGATTCAGAATGAGTAGCCAAATTAGATTTTGGAGATTTTGGGGACTTTCTTGCTCTGCATATGAGTGCTTGTATGTAACTGGGTTTCGTTTGCTCCCAGAGGCATTATTTCCATCCACTCTGAACCATGTGGAAGCGCTTAAACACACACACACACACACACACACACACACACACACACACACACACACACACACACACAAAAAAAAGTCCGGCCAATCTCCAACTGTCACAGGACATTTATCTTCATCCCTATCCCAAGTGCAATATACAGTGATTGCTTTCACAGATGTGCACTATACTAACAAAGCCTACAGCAACCTTTCTCAGATCTCTCTTCCTCTCTCACCCCCCTCTCTCTCCCTCTCCATCTATCTAATTTTCTCTAAATATCACTTGCAAGAAACCTGAATTTCTCATAAAACGACACCTTTTACTCTATTAACGAAGAAGAAACGTAAAGATAGTTGTATGGTAAATAAGAATCATAAGTAAACAAATGCTGTAATGGCTAAACCTCCTCCATGTGCAAACACTATAGTATGATTCATTAAAAAAACAGTTACTTCAGGTGATGAACCACCTTACTGGATTCCTGTTTAATGACCCACTGTGGAGGACATTAATAAGACCAAATGAGCAACAGTAGGACACAGTAGAGAGTTTGTTGGGTTTAGTTGAGGAGAAAGAATGAGAGGAGAGGAGAGGAAGAAGAGGAGGGATGAGGGGAGAAGAGGGGAGGAGAGGAGAAGAGAGCAGAGGAGAGGTTTTCAGTTTATACCACAGAAACATCTGTACTGTATTTTCACTGGGCCACGAAGACAGTACAGTACTGTCAGTCTGACTTGTTTAATGTCACGAGAAGCTCCCTGTAAATGCTGACAGTCTTTGGTTTCATGTATAAATGTTTTTTTTTATCTATTTTAACTGCATCTAGGTGTCTAAAGTATACAGGGCATGTATACGAGAAGCCAAAGAAATAACGTATTTAAACATCCTAGCTAAAACAATACCTTTACATTTACTTAACTAACATTATTTATGGTATAAATTTAACTTCAAGATTAATAAACAGTAAAATAGTGTGAAGAGTAATTAAAACCATTACTGTAACACTATCCAGTTCCAATAAGATCCCTGTGACATCAAGGCAGGTCATGTGGGCCGCATGAAAATGAACTCTACTTCCTAAGCCAGTGCTGGTGTTAATTACTTTGTTAATCACTTTGCTAACGCTACTTAAGGTTTATTAATGCTGAGATCCGTGGTCTTATTTAAGGGCTCTTAAATGTAAAGTACTAGTGCTACAGGGTGAGCTGTAGTTCCATTGTCAGGTGTTGTCATGGTCACTGTACGTTGTAAATGTCATTCCTGGTCTAAGAGGGAATATTCACTATAGCACATGATCATTCTGGCATGCAGAGCCTTCTACTATCTGGGGGTTTACAATTTGGGGGTTACAATTTGGTATGTATATATATGATGTAATAATATATTTTTAAAAACTATTTAAAAATAGCTGTTTCCAAGCTATAAACTGCATTCAGTTTTATGTACAACAGTAGTTTCACAGTGTAGATAGATGACTAAATGAAACTGTGGAATTTGATTAAAGTGCCACCACTGTAAAACAGTGAGGGGCAAAGACTTCTGAAACCTGAGTTAATAGAGAAACGCTCTCCTGGAAAATGAAAAGAATAGCAGTGAAACGGACAAGCCAGGAAAGGGTAAGAATAAAAGTATTTAATGTTTAATTATCTATCAAAGGTAAAATGTAAGTCATTTATCAAAATGTTATTACATTTTGTTTCAACCATACATTCATGAATACTGTATAACAGAAAAACGTATTGGAGTGAAATTTTTATTTTGTTTCAAAATGCAGTGTGGAAGTTACAAGAAACAGACATATCTGAATGAAACAGGCCATACAGATGCTTTTGAAAAGCTTATTTTAATAAGGCCTTTTGAGCTGTGTACTGTATTACATCTACAGATGTGCATTACAGACCGTATTGGCATGGTTCTAAATTAGACTGCCCTATCTGATTTATGCTTTTGACACAGTGTGATTACATTTAAACCTACACTTACAGTTTGGCAGATTCCCTTACATAAATACTTCATAGTCTCTCTCAAATACATATATTCTGTCAAATATGATTAAATCAAAAATCAAATACATACCTTCAAATATGGTTAAATCAAATAACAATTATGGCCTCTATCAAATATGGTCTAATATGGCATATTGCTAATGCACCAAGTGAACTAATACCCAGCAGTACTGGGAAGCATAAGGGGCAGGTCATTTCTATCATGGTAATAGCCCAGTGGCTCCGCCCCCAGCCCACATCCCCCCGCCCCTGCTCCAGGGGGCTGGAGTAAGCATGACTCTCTGTATAAGTATGAGTTCTGTATAAGTGTCAGTGGCATGTTCCAATTCTTTCAGCAGTTACTTGTATTATAGATGTTGCTAATGCTACAATAAATAAGCCATTCATAAGAAAACATGTTCTGCAAAGCAATATACACAGAAAGGAAAAATTTATTATTTTTTCCAAATTCAAAATTCATTTTCAGTTTCTAATATCTTGAATACAATCCACCAAACATTTTCCACCAATAGGAAAACTCTTTCAGTAAAGCTTTACAAAATGTTCACCCGCTATACATCAATCACAAAATGTCCTAAAACTCTTTTGCATCACAGCTTTCATTCCAAAACACAATTCGCCATATGGTGTTATGTAGAAAGCACTACCATTTGAAAGTCTAACCTCTTTGTCACAGCGATGACACAGCACACGGGTGTCACGGTTTAAACACCAACGTCTTCACCATTAACACAGAGTTGCAAAGGCGCAATCAACCAATGAGGAAACGGTAATGTAGTTTGAATCCATGCAGGCAGGTAGCAAATTAAAGTAAAACCCCCGAATGAACGGGCAGAGAATTATGACAAGTGCTTCTAGTCATGTGACCTGTATGATCCAGTTGTCATAGTGGTATGTATTAAAATGCTGAACTGGTCCAGTTGAACTCAGTTTTGGATCAAGGTGGCAAGAGGAACGGATCTAAGCGCCTTTGAAACCAGAATCAGGGGCTTCGTTCACAAAGGTTGCTCAGCTGACTACAAACTGACCACTGAAGTGTTATCTGCGATTACATGCATAGGAAATACACTTGTCAATAGATTGAAACTGTGGTAGTAAGTGTGCGTTCAACGGCTGCAATAATTGGTATATATTTTGGAACTGTGGCTTTAAGTGTGCATTCAATGGCTGTAATGTTTGTGCATTAGTCCAATGTGGAGATCACTGCAATCCATGCAAAGTTATTCTGATGGGTCGCCTTCGTGGCATAACGACCCATTTCAGTGAACAGCGGTCCCCACCCATGAGGCAGAAACGGTCCCAGACTGATTTAACGAGTATGATAATTGTGTGAATCATGTGCTACATGCTATGACCTGTACAATCACCAGATCCACCAGACAACACCACCATCACAACAGCAAATCACAACAGAAGGACGGATCCTCCAGGCCGGGTCCAGTGACTTGTACGGTCAAGGAGCCCTGAAGCCATTTCTGATGACTCAAGGAGGTCTTACACTGTAGCAGTGCACTTCATCGGTGGTCAAAATGGAAACCATGTTTGAGGATCCAAGGGGCCGAGGAGATTGTAACACCTCTAATAGCGTTTCTCGCTAGACTTTGGGAAGCTTTAATTGGACAGGAACACAGAGAGCACGAGCAACTACAGCGGCCCGCTTACATTAACATGTCACACGACGTTCTAACAGCGTGCCGTGTCTACTCGCTAAGAATGCGTTTTGCATTGGCAACAAAGTGCTTTTGTACGACACACACTGCATCTGTAATGTGGAGAGCGTTTGTAAAATGTCATGAATGTAAACAAACGGCATCAGTTTGCATCGCAGTGATCAGGTCTATGAATAGTTCAGTTACAATACGCATATGTCAATACACATATGTCAAAGGTATTCTTTCCACCTCCATTACTGGTAGCTATCCAGGGAAGACATCAATTGTAATGGGGATGAAGACATTGTGCTTGCCAAAGCCCACAGATTGAATAATGCTGCAGGATACATTTTTTCCTAAAGACTCGTCCTATAGATTCACTCCTCTAGAACTATGTACCTCTATCCCAAACAAAATAACACTCCTATTCTAGTTACATTTGAACAGATCACCAAACAAGCAAAATGTTCTGAATGCAGTTGGCCACTCCATTAATATGTTAGAGAGACACAGAAAGAAAGAGAGAGAAAGGGAGGGAGGGAGAAAGAAAGAGAGAGACAAGTAGAGAGAGAACGAGAGAGCAGCAGAGAGACATGGAGACTATCAAGAAAATGTTGTAGAAGCAAATTAAAATATCTGCCTGCTTTCAAAAGCCTAAAAAGGTAAACCACGCTGTCAGAGCTAAGAACTGGCCGTCGAACATCTGTTGAACCACTGAAGGAAACTTTTTCAGATTGCTGCCATGTGTTGTTAATCACAAAACTGCTGATCGCCGCTTCAGTCCAAAGAAAATACCGTCGCTAAAATGCCGTAATCCATAAATATTCCACCGGTTGCAGCGAGAACAAAATACACCACAAAATCCCTAGCGCTGAATTAACAGCCAGTGTTTTGTCATCACCTAAAATGTGCATTTAAGGCCAGCTGGACACAGATGTACATGGTAAGAGTTGATGCAACGCTGGAGACTTTTCCCATGCAGGAGTCATTGTGTTTCTCTGCTCCTTCTGGTAAACACTGAGCGTGTGAGGAGCTGGAGGGTGACAGCCCTCTCTGACAAGAGAAGGAAAGGTGAGTTCCCAGCGATAACGCCGTCAAAGCCAGCATCCACACTGAGCCTCCCCTACTCTCTACACACTATGATTTATGGGTAGTAATTACTTCACTGTCTGTGACATCATCTCAGCACGCTTCCTGCACAAACGTGAGTAATTAATTGTGCTGCCTTCAGTTGCCTGTAATGCCTGTTTTTATGATTATTTTCAGCAAAGGAGACAAAGAGTCAAGGCGTGTCAAAACAAGGCAACACAGCTTTCTGGAGCAACTACTGTACACAGTCAAGCAAACATGAAACACTGTGTGTGTGTGTGTGTGTGTGTGTGTGTGTGTGTGTGTGTGTGTGTGTGTGTGTGTGTGTGTGTGTGTATGCAAGCACAAGGACAGGCACACACACACACACACAGAATTATCACATTATCAAAGAACCCTGCAGGGCCATGTAATTCCAATTAATGCCATCCACGTGGAACCATTTTTACAAATTATTAAATACTGTTATCTAAATACTACTGTTTCAAAAACTGTTGTATTTGGTACAATAAAATAACAGTAGTTTCTTCATGCAGTTATTTCTGGTGCACCCTACTACATTTTTTTCATTCAGTGACACCATTGCGATGCTGTATTCAAGTATACAGACATATTCCTCCGAAATAATAAGTGTTTACTAGGAGAATGAACCGACAGGAACATGATGGCGTCATCTCCAGCGTGGCACTGTGTGTGGAGATTAGACTACCGGAAGACTACCATTGGCTTTCGGTGACATCATGGTATTACACATCCAATCCTAAACTGAGATCGTCATCCCTGCAAGAAAAAAATAAAAAATAAAATAAAAGTCCGTTCATAAAGTTAAGGAGGTATGAAGAGCCTACGACGCCGCTTCCTGTTCACGTGCCCAGAACAAAAGGCCGCTGTCCAGCATCGGTTTTGCTGAAAAGATTACAAACCCCAAATATTTAATAAAACGTGTTGTAATGTTGTATACGGAGGGATGATAATTCTGGAATAATATCCTACTAACTTCGCAGTTAAATATGTGATTTTTCAGAAAAAAAAATGACATCAAGCCATCAGCATGCTTACCTTTCTAAAACATTTCCCACCCAGAAAGATTTAAATTTCACACTCATTAAGTAGTCTAACTGATCTATCAAAAATAATATGCTAATTCACACATTTGTATAAATAAAGAACATACCTCTGCAATTGTGCGCATCCAAAGATATAAATAAGAAAAAATAGGCAGATTTCGTTTAATTGGGGCTTTGTTGTAAAATCCATGTAAGAGCCTATCGAATAAAGTTTTGAAGTTTTGATAGTTGACTATCCAGTACACAAGATATTGGTGCGTTATACCGACATAGCTGAAACAGAAACAATCAAACTACCTGTTGCTCCAGCAGGTTTTTAAGATAAGGACAAAACGTGATAACATGTTACTTATTTTAAAAGTTTGGAAATGCACTGCGTCTCGATTGGGCCTAAATAAAGGAATAATGTAACGTAGCTGAAAAATGTATTAAACAATGTTTAAATGAGAGAACTGACGTCCCGGCGTGCAGACAAATCTTCGTGAGGTTCCCATGAATTTGAGTTGCGCCATACGATGTTATTTATCTAAATCATTTGGCGCTTTGATTTCAACTAAATACATGTATACACTTTTCAGTGTTCTGTAGTTATTCCTTTATTACAGGCTCCAGGTTTGCGTGTCCGGTCACTTGGTCACTCCAGAAAGCCACTTGCTGAACAAAGGATTGATCTCCGCTTTGTCTGCAACTTTAGAGCTGGTGCACCATCCTCGAGAAAAGTTCCTGTAACATCCTGTAACATTTTTTTTTCCCGGAGGCAAACCGCCTTCGTGCTGTATCGCAAAAAAAATTAATAATCCCGTTTTCATAGAACTAGTTTGCCGTCCCAGCTCAAATACGGTTATAACAAACTTCCAGTGTTATGATGTTTCCTTGTATTGTAAAGATAGCTCTTTGTCTGCACGTGCGAATGCAGCATTTTGGCCGCGCCTTTTTCGTCTGGGGCCCCGCCCTCTGGCACCGCACAACCAAAGTGAAATTTATTCACACTGAAAAGCATTCGTACAATTTCCCGCTGAATACGAATTTAATATCATTATTAACTCCTGGTGTGTGAATTAAATACAGTATTACATGCGCTTAAAGTGTTCTGATTAATTTTGTGTAACTTTGTGGTTGGTTGAAAGAAAGAAAAAGTATAGGTCAGGTACAGAGCTCATACATCACGGGGCAACACATAGTTACATGAGCACATGTAAGGTTAGGCATTATGATTCATCACTAAATCTCATAATTGAATAACAGGGGAAAGCCCTACACAAATTATTGAGATATTAATGAAATTTGCTGTCCCTGCTCTCCTATTGTTCATTTTGATGGAGCTCCTTCCTCTTGGTTAACATACTCTGAATCACAATAGGAAATTCTACTATTTTTAGACAGGTTGAACAACAAGCTCTGAATTACAGAGTCAGGATGTTCAGTATACAGTACACAGAACAAGAAGACTCAGAATGATCAGTCTTCCACACAGAGCTAAACAGCAAGAGAATATATGTGAATACAATTGTTTTTTTTTTCCAGGACAGGATAGCAAAACATCCGAATGCCCTTATTTGGGGGTAGACAGAGTTCATAAAAAAATATCTCGAACCTCTTCTTCATTCTCTTGCTTCAAAGTAACACCCAGAAGGAATTTAAGCACTCATTCCCCCCCGAGTCACCCAGCCCCAGAAAAACAAATAAAACAAAATAAAAATAACAACCTCACATCTTACCTCCTGTCTGAGACACATGCGTGAAGCTCCTCCCCCGTGGAGATGCGTCTGAGGCCCTTTGGTGGCGTGCACTCCTGCCTGCCTCCACAAACACTGCCCCGTGCCCCCATCAGCTACAACGATTGTGGCCGATTACTCAAAATATGATTAGAAACGCCCTTCTATCAGCATCACAGCAAAACTGACTGTTCACGTCTGCCTGCAATCATGCAAGTGTTTAATTGGAGGCTCAAAGCTGGATTGCTGCTTTGTGACGGTTTTTAAAACAAGTCTATGAAATAAAATATTTATCCATATATGTGCGATGACCCCATAAGTGTGACCATTTGTTTTCTAATACCTTAGCAGACAATCTTTCAAGACAACCATTACCTGGTGATACGTTAATATAGAATTTCTTACAATAATTCAAGAAGTCACCCATTCTTTGTCTGGAAGCGAAGAACTCCAGGCTGCAGGAGAAAACACGATGTTCAGGACATTAGTTTAGATCCTAAGCAGGCCAAACTAGCACTTCCCCTCCCCCCTTAAATGATTGGTGATTATCAATGTGTGATTATGGTGATTGAAGCATCCTCCGGGACATGGTTAACTATAGACAAATTACACGCAATTTATCCGGCTTATTTGGTGCCCAGTTAATCAAAGAACAGGATGTGTGGGTTTATTTTGACCTTCATACATGGCTTTGATGATGACTTTTCCAAAAGGGTCGTCAGACCAGGAGAGATGTGCCGAGCATTGGTGAATATTACAGTTACAGACCTACAGAAGCCTCTAGAATAACAGTGTGTGTACAATCAGCATAGCCACTTCTGTGTACACATGGGTTTTATGAAGTTGTTGCAAAGACAAACCAGAAATGACACATCAGTGGTGCGTTAGTGAAACCAGAACAACTACTAAAACAAAAACAAAAATAAGTCTTGCAAGACGAGCTCAGTTCCAGCTGATTTTATTTCCTTTTGGAAAAAACACAAAGTTTTATACAGAGGTCTGACAGGCAGTGACTCGACACGATTGGCTGGCTTTGAATTTTCTACTCAAATGAGATATGGTATGGCAGGACAAAACAATATAGTACACAGCATATTGCACAAAATGAAACAATAAAATGTATATATTTATCCCCAAAACTCATGAACAACAATCTTAAACGTAGGGATGTATAAAGATATATGTTCAAGTGCCTGTCGTGATAAATCATCGTCAGACAAACACACAGTCTTTACCTATTATACAATCAATGTACATAGAAATCTTCACGTTGATCCTCTGCCTTAAACACAACAGCTCTACATAAACCTGAATTAAAAATACAAAATGCTATTCGCCATGCCATAACATACTAAAACAATTAGCTACATTTAGCCAACAAGTAGAAAAGATTAAATATCCTTGTACATTTAGGATTGAAGCATTACTTCATTGTTCATGGACTCGTATAGGCATTTTGAATGTATTAAATTCCATCCAGTGGTTAAAACCAAACGTTTCACTATAAAAGCACAACGAAATAATCAAAGGAATTGTATTTCCCCATAAGGACGCAATAAACCGCAGACAGTGCTGCCGCTACATACAACCTCTTTCAATGCGCGTTTTCTGGGTGATGCTTGGTTGTTAAACAGGAGACACTGTGTCTTTAAGAAGCCTGTGGATTGACACTGTAAACATGGTTTCGGGGACAGATTCTGAGACAACCCAACCCCCAGTCTTAAAATCGGAAATCCAAACAGCGATATTCACCGATTGACACCCCCTCGATAGATTTGTACAAAAATACACGTAGAAAATAATGAAACATTTAATCTCCTGTCCGTGTGAGAGGTCATTAATTAAATAATAGGATGCAGTTCTAGCCCTTCCGCAGCAGAGACGCACATGTGCATGTGTGAAATATACAAAAGAGACGGATGGAAAACATCTCAACGTAAAACAAACAAAAAACGTTTGGCCATTATAAATACATCGATATAAAAATGTTTTCTGAGCACGGAGAAGTTATAAAGGAGGGATCGAGCGAATGTAAAAGTAAAAGGCAGAGAGGGAGAACGCTCCTCGGACGAGATTTGGTCCTTGTTTGTAGTGTAGAAAGCTGAACCGTCTGAGTTGCGTTTGGATCCTGATGTCTTGTTGACAGGAGAAGCTGGTGATCGTTTCTGTTTCTTAAGTCTAATGTCGCGCTGCTTTCCTTTTAAACCGACACTGGTTTCACTTCTGGACCGCCCTTCACAGCTAAACCGTAATCAGCATGCCATTCAGTTCTTTTTAAGCCTTGTCAAACACTCCATTGCGCGTAAAATAATCGCTCACGTTTTGCGCCCCTTCAGTTCCTCGAGAACGTCTGGAGACACTTCTCAAAATGTTCCTTCTGAAGTTTCATTTTAACGGCCGGACAACCTCGACTCCTCTGTGCAAACCTCTCCCAAACTTCTGGCAACCTCCTCATCCACCAAACGAGCAAGCTAAGCGTTTTCATCTGCGCTCTCGCCACCGGGTGCAGTGAAGCCACAACATCTGATGAGTGATAACAGGAGGAACCGTGTCGAGGTCATGATGTCCGGCTCGCCTCAGTCGGACGTTTCAGTCCATCTTTACGACAGTCATAAAGATCTCATTTAGTTTCAACTGCGATTTGATCGGACTCGAGCACTCAGTACGTGAACACCAAGTTGGATATAGTCGATTCGAGCCAGTCTCCTGAAATCATCTCGCTCACCTCGGGGGTGCAGTAGTCGGGGAACTCAAAGTGCGACCCAGACCCCGTTTCGAAGTTGAAATCCAAATCTCTGTCCAGAGGAGCGGAGCCAAAACCGCCGAAGCTGCCGAAACCAGGACTTGGGTTAAGATCCAGCAGGTCATCCTCAAATTCTTCATCCGAGGAAGACGACTGCGAGGAGGAATGAGAGGCAGACGGCGATGGAGAGGACGCGCGGGTGTATTTGGAGCGCGCGGCGGAACCGGTCGGCCCGGTCGGTTCCGCGTCCTCTTTCCCACCAGCAAGCCCGTCGTCGTACAGACTCAGCGGGTCACTGGACTCGGCGGAGCTGCTCAGGGTAGGACTGGCCGGGACAGCCACGGAGGGCGGGTTACTGTCGGAACCGTTTCCTCCGAAGTGCGCGCGTTTCGCCGGTTTGTCCGGTATCTGCTTGGCCGACGAACCCGACCTGGACTTGTAGAGCGTGTGATGATCTCCACCCACGGACGGAGACGGAGGCTCCACCGCGGACTTCTTTTGCGTCCTGAGACATTTGGAAACGTGGCTCTTTTTGGACGAAGACTTGGTGCCGGTGTGACCACCGACCTTCTCGCCCTTCTCCCCCGCCTTGCCGGTGGAGGACTTCACCTTCTTCCGCGGTCGATACTTATAGTCCGGATAATCTGCCATGTGCTTCAGCCTGAGCCTCTCAGCCTCCCGGATGAAGGGGATCTTGTCGCAGTCCTTCAAAAGTTTCCACCGCTTCCCCAACCTCTTTGAGATCTCCGCGTTGTGCATGTCCGGCGACTGCTCCATAATTTTGCGCCTCTCGATTTGCGACCAAACCATGAAGGCGTTCATCGGTCTCTTTATGTGCCCGGTGGGAGTCTTGCACCAGGCGATGTCCAGTTTGTCCCCGGTCGAGTTAGGGGAGCCCGGAGTTGGGGACGCGTCCATGTCCAGGTCGGTCTCCCCCGGATCGATGGAGTCACTGTTGGAGATGTTGGAGGCGGTCGTCTGCGCCACCATAACTGTTCACACTGTTCAACAAAATCCTACAGGTCACTGAAGGGACTGCGCGCAACACTTACAAAGATAACGAAGTTTAAAAAGTCTTTCCGTCCCTCTTTTAGTGGAATTAGCTGGAAATAAGGCAGAAAAGCGCGCGCCAAAGCTCGTGGAAATAAAGTTACTGCAGCTGTCTGTCTCTTGGTTTAGTGTCCTGTCAGCAAACAGTGTCCAAGGCGCATGTCCTGTGAGCAGTGAAGATCTTACTGGGAATTGTCTCAAGTTTCAGAAAGGTCTTAAAAACACGCACACATAACACACACACACACACACAGCAGCCTGCAGCTCAACTGCCAGTGCGACTGAAAACCAGACCGGTGCCTCTCTGAATACAAAACAGCTGGAAAAAACGCAACTTTACTGGGAGGAGGGAAGAGTCTGCGGCATATTTCGTCTTAATACCATGTGGTAGGGTTACGCCGCTGCGCTCTTTCATAGTCCGCTCTTTCGTTCACCGCTCACAACTTTGAGTATTTCTGCTCCAGCGCCTCGCCAGCCTTTATCCTCTCGCCTAGGTATAAAGGCGAGAGAAAACAGCCAATCAGCTGCTGTCTCCAGCCTGGCTCTGGCCAAAGACACGCCCCCGCTCGCGCTCATTGGCTGAATATAGCGTCTAATAATAATCAGCGCGTGCAATGAGGAGCTTTATGTCTGACCTCATTCCAGTCTACACGGCAAACTTGGTTTTAAAGGTACACGGCGCACGTTTTTTTTCCCCTACAATATTCGCAGACCACGGCTGGGATTGAGGCTGTGCCGTCTAACCCCGTGACAAGGGACAGAGAGTTGATTACAGACCGATTTGTTAAATAAAGTCAAATACAAACACCTCACTGTAATGCAGATGGGATGGTTGTTTATGGTGTGTTTTTAAACCCAACGTGTCCACAGTAATTACTGTAATCTCAATCTCTGTAGTCATATAATATAAAATCGTATTAATTAAATGGTGCATAATAGGTGCAAGCACGTGATTAAACATATATAGGTGTTGCTAATGATGATGTATTTGGTTTGGGAGCTGTACTATAGCCTGATGTGGGTGCACATGGCACTGAGAGGCAGCATGCTGGTGTTTTTCTGTCAGCTCCACAGTGGCTGCCAGACTGCTGTAGCACTACAGACCGAGGGTGGAGACCGAGGGTGGAGACCAGCACAGAGCCTCGTCTCCTCCACTACATTACAGCCTGACTGCATGTTCCGATTCAATTACTCTCGTGTCGTTTATGTGAACGATTAGAAACAGAATAACACATGTTTCCTATGTTTGCCGAATCGGCACGAACCGTTATTTAGGTTTCCAGTGTGAGTTCACTGTGGCTTTTTTTCGCAGTAGTGATTAAAATAGCATGAAAACAACGCCGAAATACACAAAACCAGTAAACAGTCATCTTTACGATTCCTATTTTTAGCGGCTGGTCTCCCCATTAGTATTTTGGAGTGAATTCAAATGCAGTTTGAACGCTAGATGGCAGAATAGAGCCAATTTAGGGCTGACGAATTTAATAATTTAATTTGACACAAAGAAAGTGACTAGCGAAGAATAACTGTTTAATCTAGAAGAACCATATATGTGAATATGCATTACGTAATCCTGTTAGCCAGCTTCAGGTGTACGATAAAACTGTCTTCTACATTTAGTGAATGATTTTTGAGGACTCTCTAATAGCAAAAGAACTCACCTTAACCACCTTGTTCTAGTGAGCAGCATGACGTGAAATCATTTCAGAAAGGTGACAAATCACGCTTCAGTTTTCCTGTCTTCTGGTTTAGCATGCATTTTTATTCTATGGTTTGTTAATTTCTCAAACAAAACACACAATGAAAATACACAGAATACAAAAAAACATTGTATTTGTATTTATGAGAATGATGTAATTTATAAGCTGTGTTTGTTTTGTGTTCAAAGGAGTGATTCGTTTTCCTGAGGCTTATCTGCAGTAAGTTTTCAGTTCCCGTGAAGTGTCCGTTTTGTTTAGTGTGCTGGGGCAGCTGGTTACCCTACAGCACTGTCAACACACATTTGCAGTCTCAGCATTTACACTTTGTGGGGAAAACACTCTGGTAGCTCTTGTGCATTTTCTTTAGTCTTAATGGCTGCAAAAAAGTGCCGGACTGAACTGTAATTCTTAGACATCGAGATTTATGGTAGTGGGTTAAAAGCACCACGTTTAATATTTTCCGCAGGCTAAATAAGTCAAATCAAGTATTGTCAGGTGTATGTTGAAAAAGAAAAACAAGATATGCGTTCAGCATGTCCCGTAAGAGTACACTTTGTAGGTGTGAGCACAGAATTTATGCTCCGAGTTAAAGGCACGAGAGTATCCCACCAGTAGGTTTAATCATTCACCATTACCACAGTGTTATCCAAACCACACTTCTCGCGTTTGACTACTGTTGCCATGGCAACCCTTACTATTTGCTCTCAAAACACTGGATAAGAAATTGGGGCTTCGCTCAATTCTGTTTGACTACATAACTGATGAGGGCACAGGCGCGTCTCTGGTCTGTTCATCCGCGCTGTCCGTCTTCTCGGACTGTGAAGAACACGTTTTTTTCCCCACACTCCTTTTTTCAAAAAGACTTTTGTGCTACTTATCCATTATCAGAATGGAAAATATGCAAAATGCTTCATTTGCATACGACAGTTACTGTAAATGGCTCGAGATCCTCAGGTAGATAATTCGGACATTGTGCCAGTATTCCAGAAAGGACTGGGTAGTAGATGGATTGGTGGGAGGTTGGAGGTGGACAGTGTGTGTACACTGGGCGATGTCAGGAGAGACTAGGGTGTACACGGCCTTTGAGGGCTTGAATGTTATGACAGAGTCTGGGGGGAGATTGTGCTTCAGAGTTATTAATCTGAACCTTTCTGTCCTGTGGTCTTACTGCTGTCCGATAATTTTACAGTCATCTCTTCCCATGTTATCCGACAACGGGCTTTTGTGACTGTCTGTACGTGTGTGACTGTATTTCTCACAGAGAGATGGCTTGTTAACTGAACTGGAAAAGCTGCAGTAATGCTGAGGTCTAACAGGTATTTCCCTCCACTTTGCATATTTGTGTGCGCGTGCGTGTGTGTGTGTGCGCTTGTTTATACTGGTCAAGGCTCAGTGAAGGTTGTGTGTTTTGCTGAGTCTACAGTACCAGTACATATGAACCCCCATGTGGACGTTCTGACTTTGTGACATTCAAAGTCAAATTCTTTTTTGAACTGGACAAACCAAAATTCAAAATAGGAAAACATTGCTAAAAGAGTCAAACACTGTGCAGATATTAACAGATCCACTGTAAACAACTGCTAACGGCTTCTTTCATGCCCACCATCTTTCAGATCCTTTTCAAATTCAGTTCACATTGTACTCAGGAAAAGCATCCGCAGCTTGGCCTTCCCCAACAAAACTAAAGGTGGTTGTTAGGAAGGTCACCCCAGTCTTCCTCCCTCACCAACCGGGGCGGACAGCAGTCTCCGACATGAACTTGCTGGAGGGGGCCGGGACGGTCACAGCCATTTGTCCAGCTCAGCAGTTGTCCTCCCCCGTGAGGCGGAGGACAGATGTGAGGACAGAAGTTCAGGAGCGAGTGGCTGATCGCTTATCTCTCCCCAAGGTGCACTTCCCCAGCCTGCTATAAATCAGGAGTGGTGGCCGGCGACATCCCCGCTGCTGCCCTACTCCTTCATCTCCTTTTCAGTTACACTGGCGTGAAAAGCCCAAAAGACGACAGGCTTCATTTTGACAACACACCATTACCGCCGTGCAGCAAATGAGACCATTTCATGCGGTGTTCCAGAAGAGCCGTTTACTGGCAGACTGTGACTGCGCTTAAGGGTCTGCCAATTTTGCTGATAACACACTCTTAAGTTTTTGCAAGTAAACACTTGTCTGCAAGCTTTTGTTTATTCCTGCTTTATTTATGATGGTTGCCATTTTGTCAATGGACCGGCAGTACTGAAGAGCACGTCCCTCTTTGTGACTGTAGTAATAACATCATGCATGTTTTCGTGAAATGTAAATCAGTCACATCTAACATGTTAGTGCACTGTTCAGTGAGAATGTTTTGGGTAATATAAGAAATCGTAGCACTTTTCCAAAATCATCCTTGAAATATGAACTCTGAAGAGTGGCTGTGATTTGCGAGAATGTGTGTTGGCAAATGTCACGTAGAGACTCCTGTACCTGGTTTCAGAACATGGCTTCTTCAGATAGATAGATAGATAGATAGATAGATAGATAGATAGATAGATAGATAGATAGATAGATAGATAGATAGATAGATAGATAGATAGATAGATAGATAGATAGATAGATAGATAGATAGATAGATAGATAGATAGATAATTATTCATGGAGTATTGTAAGGAGTGGACCTTAATATATATTAATTTTGAGGCACCTTTCATTACAATTAGGGGAGGCAGTGAAGTTGGGCAGTGGCATCATATCTGCAGTTTTCCAGAACTGGGCCTGTGTTTGGCCAGCACTCCTGGCAGAACCCCAAACCCACAATGCTTCAGGGTTCTTGTGTGGGCCACAGCAGGGATTAGGAGGTTTGATTTGTATCCCGAGGAGAGCATCTATGATCTCAGAGCTTATCCTGTGGCCACGGAGCTTCTCAAGCTGCACTAAAATAATGTAAAAAAAGAGGTGCATTTTTTAATATAGGAAAGCTTTAGCAAACCAGTTGAAAATATAACTCAGTGTAATCTTTGAAAGCTCTCATTTTTGTCTTACCAAAAATCCAACATAATATATAATAAGCTTTCCAATATAATAATTTCATTAGAACCATTTAGAACCATCACAGGTTTATTATTAAAGCTGAATTAACTCTTCTTGGAACTATTTGTCTTCTCTCTAAATAATATGAGACACACATATATATATATATATATATATATATATATATATATATATATATATATATATATATATATATATATATATATATATAAGAAAGTGTCATGTTGTCATGTTTAGACAGTGGCAGCCCTGACCTGTTAAAGTGTGGGGTAACGTTAGCTGACCAGCTCAACATCATGATCTGTTCTTTGCAGTTACCTTCATGAATTTCCCCTCTCCATCACAAACGATTTTAGCGTGAAATCATTTTACAATAACCTACCCGTAAAAAGCGACAACACAATGAAGCAAAACAAAGCTGCCCTGTAATAAATCTTGAACAGGGCTCCGTCTGTGTGCAGTCTGGGGAACGGGGACCCTACGCTGAGACGTGTGATGGCTGGAATGAGTGTGGACAGTGTCAGCTTCGAAACTCCGACCTGGACGGCTACTGGAAACGGCCCCAGCAGGAAATGATACTCTCAAATGACCACTCTTAGAGGGCTGTGGTCATTTTTTAACACGTTTGCTTGACTGAGACTTTGTGTCTAAGCTGTGGTGCGTTTTACTATGCGGTGGTGCAACAACAATCTTCACCAGCAAGACCGGGGCTCGTATGAATACGACTACTGTACAGATACTAGAAAGGAGATTAGAGAGGAGACAGAATTGGTAGAATGGGCTGGAGATGGCGGTCAGTGGGGGATGGGCGAGCAGTACGTTGTTAGGGATAATTAGGTGTCAAACGGACAAGCTGAACAGCACCGGAGGTTTAAAGTGAAGGATCGTTTTTCTGATCATGCGAGCAGATTCAGACTTTTATTCAGCCCCTCAAACACCTCACCTCTGACTTCCTCATCTTCTCTCCTCTCCCTCACCAGAATCCTCTCACCCGCGGAGCTGCCTCAGACTTTTTGTGCTGTAATGGACAATTTGTGTCCAGAACCGCAGCCTTTTCACAGCCGTTCTTGTTACACAAAGAGAGAGAGAGAACTGGACGTGGAGAACACCACCTGTGAAGGATCTGCCCAAGCCGTCGAACGCCGGGATACAGAGAGGCGGGCTGGACGATTCGAGCGGGGGGAGGAGGGGGTGCGGGGCGAGCCGGGGCGAGCCGGTCGAGGAGAGGGCGTGCGTGCGTGCGTGCGTACGTGTATTCACGTAGCTCTCTGCGACATTTGGAGTATGCACGTCACCCCTCTCGTGCTGCAGATGAGATTGTGAAGCAGCTTAGCCCACAGTTCAGCAATGCAGTCTGCAGGGCCAACAGGGAGAAAGAGAGAGAGAGAGAGAAGGAGGGAGGGAGAGAGAGAGACGTATATACAGAGAGAGGGAGGGACTGACAAAAGGAGGAACTTTACATAAAGAGAGACACATTGAGATGGAGAAATAAACAGATATAGATTAAGTAGGAAGCTCGGGCGAACGGAGCGATAGAAGGGAGGAGAGAACGATGCACAGCACAGGGGAAACAAAGAGCAGCATCTGGGCAACCGTCTCCACGGCTCCCGTCTCCACGGCTCCTGTCTCCACGGCTCCCGTCTCAGCATCAGCATCGGCACGGCGAAGATGCACAGCACAGGATTTCCAGCAAATTCAGGAGGGCGTAGTCAGGTGGCATCACGCCCCAGAAACTTCCCAGAATCCCCAGTGCTGGGTAGGGGGGGGGGGGGGGGTACGGGTGGCAGCAAACGATGACACGGCAGGTCAGCTGATTGCTGTGTCACGGAGCTGGTTTTCGCAAGTGCCAGTGCTCTGGCTAGACGTGGAGTATTTTTCCTTTTTTTCACCCCCTCCCTCCCAGACGCAGTGCAGCACAGCCAGACGGCTGCAGACGGAGGCGGAGGAGCACACAGCTGCACTCGCCCGCTCGTGTAGCGGCTCGGAGAGGGCTGAGCGTCTCCTCGTCTGGGGCTCGCCCTTCCTCCCCCACAACCCCGCGCCACACCTCTCCGTCGAGGCGGGAGTCGCTTCCTTCGAGGCGGAGCGGCGAGGGAACGGGAAAAGCGGTACGGCGGCTCGCAAACTTGGAATTACGCTCCGTTTCGAAGCAGGAACAAAGGAGCCGGAGTGACGGGGGAGTTTCGTAGGATGGCACCGTGGTGCCGCTCCGTTTTGGCACCGGTTGAAGGGACGGGAGAGAGAACGCAGTGAAGCTCACGCCGGGCTCTCCGGAGGACCGGCTACAGGAGTCCGAGGATGTTAGGACTTCAGTGCTCAGGCTCTACCACCGCACCTCCACACCTCCGCACCTCCGCATCTCCACATCTCCACACCTCCACATCTCCACATCTCCACACCTCCACATCTCCACACCTCCACATCTCCACATCTCCACACCTCCACATCTCCACATCTCCACATCTCCACATCTCCACACCTCTGCACCTCCGCAGTTCCGCAGTTCCGTCCCCCTCTTCTCTGAGCGACCGGTTTAACAAGGCCCGGCTGCGGGGGCCGGTCCGGGTTCCAGTTCCGATTCTGTCGTCCGTGGATTTTGGGCTCGGCGCGGCGTGCGAATGTCGAGATGAGCGACGGCGTCCGAGAGCGAGAACGCGTCCAGAGAGCGGAGCAGCCACGAGGAGAACGGCGAGATGTTAGCCAGGCAGACGCGCTGACCTAAATCAGCCCCAGTCATGTCTGGGCTCAGCTAGAGTGAGGGAGAGGGTATAGACACAGAGAGAGAGAGTGAGAGAGAGTGAGAGAGAGAGCAAGAGAGAGAGAGAGAGAGAGAGAGAGAGAGAGTGAGAGAGAGAGAGAGAGAGAGAGAACAAGAGAGAGAGAGAGAGAGAGAGAGAGAGGTAGCACTGGTAAATTTACACTACTGTATTATTAGCCTGCACAGGGTCTAGGCAGCAATGCGTGCTTCGTTCTGACACACTTCCTCCTTTTCTCTACAGCTCTTCCTCGGCAAGCTGTCCTCAGATGCCTGACTGAGGCTCAGCCCTTATCTGCCTGCAGTGGGGATCGAGAGTGGAGCGAGGGAGAGGGGAGGGAGGGGGAGAGGGAAAGATTATGATGCTGCTCTCTCTCTCTCTCTCTCTGTCTTTCTTTCTGTCTTTCTCTCTCTGTATTTCTCTCTCTCTCTCTGTCTGCTTATTTTATCAGCCAGAATTTGCTGCAACACTACAGCTCAGAGATCCACTGGGAATGGCTGAGAAACTACTGTCATTACAACAAAGAGCAGGGCACAGAACGTAGCCCTGCCCTACCCCAGCCCCGCCCCCAGCCCCGCCCCCAGCCCCGCCCACGCAGGCTCAGGTAAGATATTAAACACTGTGTCTGCAATAGGCACATGTGCTGGCTCCTCTGTGAATGTATGCATGTGTGTTTTTTGTATGTGTTCGTGATAACCCCTCCACACATTCACCCCCGCTTTGCAATCATGGTAATACTCACACACACACACACACACACACACACACACACACACACACACACACACACACACACACACACACACACACACACACACACACACACACACACACACACACATATCACATAAGGGAATATCAATGCCATTAGGGTGGAAGAATATGGTCGCCGTGCAAAGTATCAGACAGGATTTGTGCTGCTAACCTGCTCCCACACTGAGAATGGTGCTCTCTGCACATTTTATCTGTATCAGTTTTTTTTTATTGCAGCTCAAGAGGGAAACAGACACATTTTTAAACAAACGCGGACCTGAGGTGCAAATGCTGTGTGGTGAAGCAAGACATAACTTAAAAAAAAACCATGAAATAATCCCCTCCTATAACTACTGAAGTTGAACATTCAGGCATTCACCTCCATTAATGTATGTCTGTAACACTGTATTTAGTTCTCACTGTTTTCCTGCACAAATTCCCTGTGCAACCAGTATGTTTATCACGTATTCAGACATATACCATCAACATGAAGCAGATTACAGAATACTCCCATAAAAGCTGCATTGCTTGCAATGCCAAGACTTACACAGTGATAATAGGAAATGTAACAACCCCACCATCTGTCAATCATTTCCAGCCATTTCAGTGATCCTTAACCCATCCTCACACCCCAGACTGATGATGGTGAAAAAAATGGTCCCTACCTCCTCTCAGACACCTGCCATTACTACAACGTGTCTGCCAACGCCACTCCTGGAGTGCCCAGTGTTCCAGCTCTCACACCCCCTGACAAGAAGCACTTGACAGTTAGCTGTTGATTAGCTAGTAGCTACAGGGGTCTGATCACCTGACTCCTTCCACCCACTACGTGTGAGCAGCTTTGCCCAACGTAATGAGCTTAGTCTAACATGATGACCTACACGGAGCTTTTAGAGTCGGGTTATCGTTCTCAGAGAACCGCTGCGTTGTCGTGGGTGCCGTGGCTTGATTACTGGTGATGTAGTGAGAGGTAAAAAAAATAATGATAAAAGGTGGCGGAGCAGATCTGAGGAACCGAGACGTGACACGAACGAGTTCGACCTCAGACGAACCGAGCAAAGAGCGAATCTGTTCCCGCAGTCTGCTGCAGTGAATGTAGGCCAGCTGTGTGCGCCCGAGCCCAGACGAGCGGTCCCCGCAGCATCCTTCTGTCTCCATGACGATGATGGAACGAGACGTTCCGCGCTCGTGCAACGCAGCGTTCTCCCCGTGCCATCACTCAGGGCTGTAGCGTGCCAAGGCACCGGTTCAGTCGCGCTCCTGCAGGAACCGCCCGTCAGCAGACGCCTGGCACCGCCAAAAAGACGTTTCACGGGAGCCGTTCCCGACGCTTAGCGCGATCGCTAATAATCTTCGCTCAAAGGCAAGTGAGCTGGACCGTTTTATACACTCCAGCATGCCGTCAACTCCGACATCCACTGTAGTCTGTAGAATAAAGGCATCGCGACATCGGGTTCCATGCAAGAATAACAGAGCGAGTGTTTTTAACATTGGCCTGAGAGCTATCCACTGCTAAAAGTGGGTCACCCTGTCCACACTGTGCCAAACCCCTCTCTTCTCCATATGTTCACTCAATGCACACAGCGCTTTCATATGCCAGTTTTCCAACCCTCCGCAGCAGTTATTGTGCATCGTTGTGCTTAAAACAGCAGCACACTCGAATTTCTTGGTAGCGTTTCAAAAACCTCATTTGTTGCAAGCACTACTGTTTTCAATCAGTCTCGAATGGCTTCAAAAGCAGTAGCAAACTTCGGGTTCTCCGTTCATCTGCGCTACAAGCACACCATGGCCATTATAAACAGTGCACATCTGACAGCACTTGAGGTCGGGTCCATAGACTGTAATTGAGAGTTTACAGGCAAACAAGTCTTAAATAGCTTATCCTGCGTCTTATTCGCGTTTCCAAAAAAAATCCCTTATGTTGTGGATTACTTGTAAAACTAGGAACACAATGTTCAATAAACAGACAGCACGGGTTTAAACATTTATTAGAGGTTGTTGAGTTTCTCTCTAGTGCGTGGACTGTATCTGAAATCCTTCCAGATCTCATTTGGGCTTATTCAAACACGGCGATGATCCACTGACCAAATCTCCTCCACGGTCCATGGCTGACTGTACCATTTCTGCAAACATTTCCAGATCTGCTCTGCATCTTGCGAGAAATTCGTAGAAATCAAATCCATATCCCAACTGTATGCACATGTTTGGAGCACATAGCCAAGGGGGGATGTTAATGTGTCCCTGAAAATTGCTTGTCTATCTGACAGCAGCCAGCCATGCTCAAAATGTAGGTCAGTGGCTTTTGAACCGGGGAGTCGTAGCCGAGCACGCACCCTCTGCAGAGACATCACCCTCTCCCCACCCGAAAGAATCCCATGCAGCCCAGGGGTCAAATACATTTAGATGGAATGTATTGAAAACAGCAATAATTGTTAATGGGCCTCTTGTCAAAACATTTCTTTCTCACGGTGTAGATTTACATTTTTTGTATTTACAAAATGTATACAAATGCAAAATGCTAAATTTGACTACATCTCATATGTCTCAACAGAAGACAAGAAGTATTTTGTCTTGTTTTGAATAGTCTTGAATTGGGGGAGACAGTCTATAAATGTGTGAGATGGCCTTGAAGTTTGTATGACTTCTTCATTTCAGTTTCGTTTCCACCTAAGTATATATTCATATGACCGAAATGTCACTACCAAGTGCCGAGCTGTGTTATCGTCCTCTGGTCACTGTGTTCTTGCATTCCCTGGGCTTTTTGTTTTTAATAGACACCCAACACTCTGATAAACTCTCATCATTGGAGAAATGAAAACCAATATAGTTTTATGAAAAACCTTGTAAAGTAACATTAGTACTACCATTTCAGACATTTAATTCATTTCATTATTATTTATGACATGTATATTTACTGTAGCAGGAAGCATGTTTGCCATCAGCCATGTGTTTCGTTTGGGATGCGGAAGGCACACCCATCCTCCAACCTGTAGCTGTATGCGTAATGAGCCGTGTAGAAGTGCGGACAGCCAATCAAGCACTGGGCAGCGTTTTCCTAGCTCCGCCCTCCAGCGGTGGCCCCACCTTCTGGCTGGGTGTGTTATTAGCTGACGTGAAGAGAGGATGTGAGCTCTCAGCTCCACCCGTGAGTACAGCTCTATCACTGTATGCCAATACCTGTGTATATAGGTCTGTAAATATCATATACGATCGTGAGTTTTTACGTCCTGCTTAGAGCAGGATGCATATGGCTCGTTCCGTGATGATGGTCCTTTTAGAATTCATAGATGCCTCCTTTAACAGTCTATTAACATACAGGTCTTATATGATCTTATATGCACCCAAAGACCTGCTGGAGGGTCCAGAGTGATGTTGTTCAGTCTTAAAACTTTACACACCTTTCAGACTAGGTACTGAATTATTAGCCTTATGGTTCATACCTAAATAAACCTAGACATCAAAATGAAATATTATAACTGTTAATGGACTATTATAATTTTAGCATGAACCATGCATACATGATACGTCTATCATTTATTGGTTCACCACATTTATTGGTTCATGTTAATTTGGTTCATGTAGAACTTCTATGTGTGCTCTTGCGAGCAGTACTGTGGTGTTGTTGTTGCAGTGCTGTGGTGTTGTCATGGACTTTCCTGTGGTATTGTAATGGCAATACTGTGATGTTGTCATGGGCAGTGTTGTGGTGTTGTCATGGACAGTGTTGTGGTGTTGTCATGGACAGTGCTGTGATGTTGTCATGGACAGTGCTGTGGTGTTGTCATGGACAGTGCTGTGGTGTTGTCATGGACAGTGTTGTGGTGTTGTCATGGACAGTGCTGTGATGTTGTCATGGACAGTGCTGTGGTGTTGTCATGGACAGTGCTGTGGTGTTGTCATGGACAGTGTTGTGGTGTTGTCATGGACAGTGCTGTGGTGTTGTCATGGACAGTGTTGTGGTGTTGTCATGGACAGTGCTGTGGTGTTGTCATGGACAGTGCTGTGGTGTTGTCATGGACAGTGCTGTGGTGATGTCATGGACAGTGCTGTGGTGTTGTCATGGACAGTGCTGTGGTGTTGTCATGGACAGTGCTGTGGTGTTGTCATGGACAGTGCTGTGGTGTTGTCATGGACAGTGTTGTGGTGTTGTCATGGACAGTGCTGTGGTGTTGTCATGGACAGTGCTGTGGTGTTGTCATGGACAGTGTTGTGGTGTTGTCATGGACAGTGTTGTGGTGTTGTCATGGACAGTGCTGTGATGTTGTCATGGACAGTGCTGTGGTGTTGTCATAGCAGTGCTGTGGTGATGTCATGGACAGTGCTGTGGTGTTGTTATAGCAGTGCTGTGGTGATGTCATGGACAGTGCTGTGGTGATGTCATGGACAGTGCTGTGATGTTGTCATGGACAGTGCTGTGGTGTTGTTATAGCAGTGCTGTGATGTTGTCATGGACAGTGCTGTGGTGTTGTCATGGACAGTGCTGTGGTGTTGTTATAGCAGTGCTGTGGTGTTGTCATGGACAGTGCTGTGGTGTTGTCATGGACAGTGCTGTGATGTTGTCATGGACAGTGCTGTGGTGATGTCATGGACAGTGCTGTGATGTTGTCATGGACAGTGCTGTGGTGTTGTTATAGCAGTGCTGTGGTGTTGTCATGGACAGTGCTGTGGTGTTGTCATGGACAGTGCTGTGATGTTGTCATGGACAGTGCTGTGGTGTTGTCATGGACAGTGCTGTGGTGATGTCATGGACAGTGCTGTGGTGTTGTCATGGACAGTGCTGTGATGTTGTCATGGACAGTGCTGTGGTGTTGTCATGGACAGTGCTGTGGTGTTGTCATGGACAGTGCTGTGATGTTGTCATGGACAGTGCTGTGGTGTTGTCATGGACAGTGCTGTGGTGATGTCATGGGCAGTGCTGTCATGTTGTCATGGACAGTGTTGTGGTGTTGTCATGGGCAGTGCTGTCATGTTGTCATGGACAGTGCTGTGGTGATGTCATGGACAGTGTTGTGGTGTTGTCATGGACAGTGCTGTAGTGTTGTTATAGCAGTGCTCTGGTGATGTCATGGCAGTGCTGTGGTGTTGTCATGGACAGTGCTGTGGTGTTGTCATGGACAGTGCTGTAGTATTGTCATAGCAGTGATATGGTGTTTTTATGGGCTATTTTATGGGCTTTCTGTCACTCATCCCAAGTCTCTGCACTGTAAATAGGCTGATAGAAGTCAAGCAGTTCTGAGAGGCCTCTCTCTCTCACACACACACACACACACACACACACACACACACACACACACACACACACACACGCGCGCGCACACACACACACACACACGCTAACTGCCTAGACCACTGCCAGCATCAGGAACGTGTGTGTGTGTGTGTTTGTGCACGCGCGCGCGTGTGTGTGTGTGTGTGTGTGTGTGTGCGCACACACACGTTCCTGATGCTGGCAGTGGTCTAGGCAGTTAGCTGCCACAGCCCACCAGGCCTGGGTCGTATATCTCCTGAAGCAGGTGGAAGGCTGGAAGGTAGGACAGACTGGTACACCCCCCCCCCCCCCCACACACACACACACACAGGGCCTGGTATGGACTCATGGCTCCATGTGGGGGCTTGACTAGCCAAAATCACCTTTAGAGTTTCGAGCGAGGATTTTTCTATGCCAGCTAATGTCTGTCTTATTGGAAGAAAACAATATCAGGAAACCACTCCTCACATATAACAGAGTAATTAAAATGAGAGAGAGAGAGAGAGAGAGAGAGAGAGAGAGAGAGAGAGAAGGAGAAAGAGAGAGTGAGAGAGAGAGAGAGAGAGAGTAAGAGAGAGAGAGAGAGAGGGAGAGAGGACATAAAGAAGCTGTCATGTGGTGTAGGTCTCATTAGTTGTTTGCTTGTTGTGACTAAATACACTTGTCACAGGTGAATACTCAATTGAAACAGATCACAGCACACTTAGATTCCACTCGGCCTTGTTGCTGTTTACATGCTGGTTACATAATGGGGACTGAATACAGACACTAATCAAGTTGTGCGGGTGATTGTGCGATGCCTGACATGCCATAATGCTCTTTAACTGGCCTGATGCACTACCCAACACGTCATGTTCAAGTGGAGAGAGAAAGAGAGAGAGGGAGAAAGAGAGCGAGAGAGAGAGTGTGTGTGTGTGTGGGGGGGGGGGGGGGGGGGGGGCAGGGTGACAAATAAAATGCATTTTTTCTTGCAATTGTAGAAATTGGAACTGTTTCTTTTCAAACACTTCTTTCACACCTTTGACAAAGTAGAGATCTCACAGTGTCACATTTACACCCTCCAAGGCAAATGAGATGGTTACCTAACCAGAGATGGAGAGAGGAAGGACGAGAAAGAGTGAGAAAGAAAGACAGAAAGAGAGAGAGAGAAAACACATGTTGTTCCTCCTTAGTCACGACACGGAAGGCTCTGGCTCCTTTCACAGATGTTTAATGCTGAGCTGCAGTAACACCGACACTTTGCTCTTACGCGGCGTCATTACATCAACATTATTTCACCGTAGAACTAAAAGAAATGCACATGGATGACAGACTATCAGAACATTTTCGTTTACACAAAAACATCTGAAACTTATAACTTAAAAATGAATATACATACCACTTTGCCTGCTCGTGAACTAAGAGAGGAGAGCTTGTATCCAACACTCTTTCTTAGATGTTAAACGATTAAAACAGATCCGAAGAGACTTTAACAGATGACAAACGAGTACTCCATTCTTACATAGAAGAAGAGGAAAAAAAAGGGAAAAACGAACGCAAAGTACCATGGGAACAAAGGTGCCCAATAAACAGTAATAACCAATACAACGCCCCCTAGCTGGAATAAGCATTTTTAAACTGATATTGGTTAACTGCAGATACACTCCCACCATCGCACAAGGTGTGATTCTTGTAGAAACCAAAACATACACAAATTTGGAAAGTAAGTACAGTCATATAAACATGCAATGACTTTGTATCAAACTCTTAATCTGCCTCAAGTAACAACACAGTTTTGTGTATAGGTCTTTCTAAATAAACGGGTTTAATTGTGCGTGTGCCCTTGTTGTCTATTGATGAATCACTAATAATAAGTTTAAGTTTTCTGACTCTGCCATCATTTCCTGGGAAGACTTCTACTACTTTGGCTAGCTTCCACTGATTTCGTGGCAGGCAGTCATCTTGAAGCAGAACAATGTCGTTGACTTTGGCATTTCGTCTGCTCTTGTTCCATTTACTTCTCTGTTGCAAATTCAGGAGATATTCCTTTCTCCACCTGGTCCAAAAGTCATTCACCAAGAACTGCACTCTTTTCCATCTTTTCTGAAGATAGAGATCTTCCTTCACAAATTCTCCAGGTGGTGGTGCAATGATCGCAGACTTCATTGTTAGTATGTGATTCGGTGTTAGCGGTTCTGGCCCTGTAGGGTCATTGATGTTCTCAGAAGTTAAAGGTCGACTATTTACAATTGCCATAGTTTCATACATGAATGTTCTTAAAGATGAGTTGTCTAGTCTCTTAGCAGACTGATCTAAGACGGATGTTAGAACGCTCCTTACTGTCCGAATCTGTCTCTCCCAGACACCACCCATGTGACTAGAAGCTGGCGGGTTCATGACAAAGCTACAGCCTAAGTCTTTCACATGTTCTGGATCCATTCCTTTCATCAACTCCAGGAACTCCTTCCTTGCTCCACTGAAGTTGGTACCTCGATCACTGTAGAGTTGACTCACATTACCACGTATGGAGATGAAACAACGCAATGCATTAATAAAGGCATCAGTGCTTAGGTCATCTAATACCTCTATATGAACAGCTCTTGAGCACATGCAGCTGAAGAGAAGGCCATATCTTTTAAGCTCTTTCCTTCCCTCCCTGATGTAAAATGGTCCGAAACAGTCCATACCACTATATGTAAATGGGGGGGTAGTTTCCATTCTCTCTGGAGGTAGGTCAGCCATCTTCTGCTCCTGGCTGCATTTCCTGAATTTTCTACATTTAACACACTTGTAAATGAAAGATGATACTTCACTACTACATCCTAAGATCCAAATGCCGTTGGAACGAATTTCATTAATGGTCAAACCACGACCTTGATGTTGCACCCTTTCGTGAAAGTGCTTTATGAGTAGAGAAGACACATGATGTCCCTTTGGAAGGATGGCTGGGTGTTTGACATGGGGATGGAGCGCTGCTTGAGTTAATCTTCCTCCGACCCTTAGAATTCCCCTTTCATCAACAAATGGATTCAACTTGTACAACTTAGAACGTGTTGCACTGACATCCTTTCCTTGCTTTAGAGACTTGATTTCATCTCTGAACACGTCGTCTTGGACCATCTGAATTAAAAATTGTTCAGCATCCTTCCTCTCTTCAAGAGTAGTAGACTCATTTGACCTATCTCTCAGACCCTTTGCATGTCTTACACAACGTCTGAGTCTCGCTATGGCTTTCACTACCCTCTTCCAGTCTGAGAACTTCTGTAGGCGATCTGACAAAGACCTCTCCTCCCTTGCCTTAACTGTGTGAACCTGTGACCTTTTGAGTTCTGGGTCTTCATCATCGATCTCTCCCACCTTAATCTCTTCCTCTTTAGGGAGTTCTCTTTGCCATAGGAAACTTGGACCAGTTAACCAACTTGATTCTGCAAGCTCCTTTGAGGTGAGACCGCGAGAGGCATGGTCAGCTGGGTTGTGCTCTGAGGCAACATATCTCCACTGACTTGGCTTTGTGCTAGACCTGATCTGCTGAATTCTATTGGCTACAAATACGTGAAACCTCCTCGCATCGTTATTAATATAGCCAAGAACAACCTTGGAATCAGTCCAATAGTATTCAGAGACACACTCTAATTCTAATTCCCTTGTAAGCAGATCACCAATTCTTGTAGCAGCGACTGCAGCTGACAGCTCTAGTCTAGGTATTGTTATTACCTTCCTTGGAGTAACCTTTGCTTTACCCATTACTAGTGCACAGTAAACTTCTCCAGACTTGCTCACAGTTCTGATGTATGAACAGGCTCCGTAGCCTGATGTACTAGCATCAGAAAAATGATGCAGCTCACACTGCTGAATATCTCTGAATGATGTTGGCACGTAGCAACGTGGGATCTTTACTGAAGGCAGGTTGCGCAAATCTTGAAGCCAAGCTTCCCACTGTGGTTTAAGGTCGTCAGGAAGTGGTTCATCCCAGCCTATCTTGTCTTGACACATTCTTTGTAAGATTCTTTTCCCAACTAGGATGAAAGGCGCAACAAATCCGAGAGGGTCAAAAATCGATGCTACAGTAGACAGCACTCCTCTTCTTGTAAGAGGATTTTCCTTTACATGTACTGTAAACTGAAATTTGTCTGAAGCCAAGCACCACTGAACTCCTAACACCCTTCCTATTTTTGGTTCTCCTAAAGCCAGGTCAAGATCAGTAGCCCCTTCAGCGCATTCGTTCTTAGGAATTGTAGCAATCACCCTTTTGCTGTTTGAGATGAACTTATGCAAGTGAAGCTTTCCAGTATTGCAGAGATCTCTAGCTTCTCTAATAAGATGAACAGCTTCTTCCTCACTGTCCACACTTGCTAAGCCGTCGTCAACATAAAAATTACGCTGTATGAACTTCAGTGTAGATTGACTGAACTTGCCTTCACCTTGGGAGGCGAGATGCTTCAGCCCAAAGTTTGCACATCCAGGAGAAGAGGCAGCTCCAAACAGGTGAACTTTCATTCGAAACACTGATGGCAAGACATCCATGTTTCCTCCTTCCCACCACAGGAACCTGAGGTAATCTCGATCTGCAGGGGCAACCTGAAATTGGTGAAACATACGTTCCACATCACACATGATGGCCACTTGTCCCTTTCGAAAACGACACAGTACTCCGACGAGGTTATTTGTGAGATCAGGCCCCGTCAAGAGATGCTCATTCAGGGATGTATTCTGATATCTTGCTGAGCAGTCAAAGACCACACGAATCTTGCCTGGTTTTTGTGGATGGTAAACACCATGGTGAGGGATGTACCATGCAGGTTGGTTGTTTATTTCCCTCTCTGGAACCTTTTCAGCATCTCCTCTTACAATCATGTCCTCCATGAAAGCAAGATAGTCCTTGTGGTACAGCTCATCTTTCTTCAGTCGCCTCTCTAAGCATTTTAGACGATGTTCCGCACAAGCTTTGTTATTTGGCAAATTTGGTCTTTCCTTCTTAAAAGGTAAAGGCATCTCATAATGTCCATTTTCCTTCTGCGTAATGCCTTCTCCCAACTGCTCCATAAACTGGAGGTCCTCTTGAGACATTTGTTCTGCTATTTGTTCACCATTCTGTTCGGCAAAATCTGACTCAAGAGCCTTTAATATGTCTAATAATGTGATCTCTTTAACCTTGTTCCTAAACACAAATTGAACCTCAGATCTGAGTCTGTGAACTGATTCAATGGCTGGTAAAACTTGCTGCACTATAATCCGATGGCTCACACCTATTTCATCTTCATAGTCATTGTTAGTGTTATTATAGCCAATGATGCTCCAACCCAGTACAGATTTCAGAGCAAATGGCTGATCATCTTCACCGCTGAGCACATCTCTGGGAAGTAAGGCTTGTGGACAATTATAGCCAATTAACAAACCTACTTGACAATCTAATTCAGGAGGAATCTCCTTCTCCAGATGTTCTAGATGAGGCCAATTCCTTGCAGTCTCACATGTTGGTATATGTGATCTGTTAGCAGGTATGTAGTCTCTGGTATAAGATGTCGGTAATTTGATTCTCACTTCAGAATTAATACCTCTTACTTGAAGTCCGTTCAACTTGTGGCTAGATACAACCTTAGTTTTAGATGTTATTGTAGAGATTTTGAGTTTAACTGGTTCCTTCTTGACATTCAACATTTCAACTGTGTCATTCAAAACGAATGTAGTGTCGCTCTGAGTATCAAGCAAAGCATACACCATAACCTCTGTTTTTGGCTCAGCTATTGTAGAAACATACACTGGAATGATTGGTGATGTCTGAGCGTGATTCCTTTCCTGAATCACCCTGTTGGAGGTCACGGATTTGGTTTCTTGCATTCTCTGATGTTCAGTCATTCTTTCTGCCACCTCTTGATTTCCCCGCAACTGTCCTTGACTGGTTCTAACCCTTTGTTCTTGATACCCTTTCTGCCGATCTTGATGTAGGCAAGTTGGATGACGTTTTCCACATTCATCACATACACTTCTAGAGTTGCATCCCTTGGAGTTATGACCAGCCCTTAAGCAGCCGAAGCACAACTTCTCTGTTTGAACAAACTTCAACCTTTCTTCGACTGGTTGTTCCATAATACTGCGGCATTTATGAAGTGTGTGGCCAGATTTCTTACAAAAGACACACATGCTACTACTGTTCTCTCTGGAGCTAGTAGTGAACGTCTTCACGGTTGCGCTGCGATGTTGAGATTTTAAATGAGCAGGACTGGCTTGTTTAGACTTTTCTTGTTCTGTCGGTCTTATAGCTTGTAATGAAGTGACAGGATTACATGCAATCCTAGCTTCCTTGTTGAGAAATGTGACAAAGTATTTAAAGTCAGGAAACTCTTTGTTTTCATCCTGGTACTTTGTAACTGTTCTGTTCCATCGTGAGCTCAACCAGTCTGGTAACTTGGCTGCTATTCTTTGGTTCTCAATACAGTCATTTAAAGCTTGTAGTCCTTGAACATAAGGCATGGCTGATTCAACATTGATCAGAAAATCTACGAACTCCCGAAGATCTTTGCTGTCTTTGTTATTGATCTTATGCCATGATTGTATTTTGTCACGATATGACTTGCCAATTATGAAGGGGTTCCCAAATCTATCATCAAGTATGTCCCAAGCAGCACGATATGCTGATTCGGTTCCAACCAGGAAATGCCCTTCAATAGCACATTTGACTGGACCACCTACGTACTTACGCAGGAAGAAAAGTTTCTCTTGAGGTGGTAAATTCTTACAGTGAATTAGTGTTCGGAAAGACAGCTTCCAATCATTATATTTTAGAGGATCTCCTAAGAAGACTGAAGGTTCTGGAATTGGAATCCTATTGGCTGTGATTGCATCAGCGAGAGCTTTCACCAGATCACTGGAAACTTCATGTGAAGCAGTGAGAGTAACTGGCTGATAAACAGGAGCTTGGGTGAATGGACCTTGTTGAGTGGAATAACAGGGCTGAGAGAGATAAATAGGAATGTTTGGTGGACAGACATAATCTTGTCCTTGTGGCTCTGTAGAATGAAGATATTCTTCATCTTTGACACTTTCTGTGTAAACTTGTAACTTTGCTTGTGCTGCATTATACTTCTTTAGTTCCTCTAATCTTTCTACTTCTTTCTTCTTTTCTTCCATCTTCATTCTTCTGTTAGTACTCTCTGTTAAGAATTGTGCTCTTCTTTTTGCATTTTCTGCTTCTATCACAAGTTCCTGAGCTTCTCTCTGGGCAGTTAACCTTTTATCCTCTGCCTCAAGCACCCTTATTTCCTCCTCATACAAGTGTTGCGTCTTCATTATTTTAATTACCTCTTGTGTAGCTGCTACTTCAGCTGCTGCTTGTTGCTTCCGTTGTAGCGACTTATAGGAAGATTGTCTAGACATCATAGAAACTGACCTTGTCTTGTTGGACGTCACTGAACCGACACTAGACACAGAGGCTTCGAACACTGACTCTGATTCAGGCCAGGGTAAATCTTCAGGATCGCCGTCTGCACTGAGAAAGCGTTGAGCCTTTTCATTCGCTGTCCCAGTGACTGCACAGCACGTGTCCGTTTTTCTTCGAATTTCAGCATCAGGTGTTGCGATGTGTCTCATTTCTTCATAAATGTGGACAACACTAGATTGAGTGGCATTGACAGTGCTCACAATCTCACCAATCAAGTCTGCATCATCCTTATTCTTAATGGATCTCTTCAAACCATTGACATGATATTTCCACCGCTTATACATACGCTCAAAGTCCCTTTTCAGATCATTTAATTTACTATTTTGCAGTGCTGTTCCCCGTTCAGTGAGAGTACGAACACGTTGACTTCTCCTAATGATTGGGAAATTATTATCTGCAGTCAGCTGAGCATGCTGGGTTTGTCCGGCCTCTTCATCATGTTCTTCTGTTTCAGCTTGTTCTGGTGGGACTCCTTGACCTACGATGTTTTCTTGCATTGTAATGTCTGCATGGCTAACTTCTTTTGTGGGACTCACTGGATTCTGATTTGTGCATGACATGTCTGGTTTATATGGTAATGTTACATTCAACTATAATTTTAAATGATATAATGGATAATGAAATGATATAAATTGAGCATGTATAAATAAACACCTTGGTTGTTTCGCGTGGCAATGGTAGTTAAACTGAACTACAGAACTGTAGAAATATTAATGCAGCCTTACAATACATAAAATACATTAAAGCCTTTTAAGAATTACTTATTTGTGAGAATGTACATACATCTTAACCAGTCCGAAGAAGTGAAATGTCCGACGTTATCTTAGAGCGACCACGAAGTACATATTAACGGCATTTAAACCAGCGACAGTTTACAAGTACTTGTCACTCAGATTATTTGCTTAATCTTACGTGCTTATTACTTAAGCGCTATAATTTCAAACATAGCACTTCCTTCAGCGGGCGTATACCGTTCTTGTGATCTTCGTAGGCGAAATGCGTCGGTCCTTTTCCGCGGAGTTTATCGTGGCGGCCTTCCCGGACGCAGATAGTGTTCTACTGTTCCTCCTTAGTCACGACACGGAAGGCTCTGGCTCCTTTCACAGATGTTTAATGCTGAGCTGCAGTAACACCGACACTTTGCTCTTACGCGGCGTCATTACATCAACATTATTTCACCGTAGAACTAAAAGAAATGCACATGGATGACAGACTATCAGAACATTTTCGTTTACACAAAAACATCTGAAACTTATAACTTAAAAATGAATATACATACCACTTTGCCTGCTCGTGAACTAAGAGAGGAGAGCTTGTATCCAACACTCTTTCTTAGATGTTAAACGATTAAAACAGATCCGAAGAGACTTTAACAGATGACAAACGAGTACTCCATTCTTACATAGAAGAAGAGGAAAAAAAAGGGAAAAACGAACGCAAAGTACCATGGGAACAAAGGTGCCCAATAAACAGTAATAACCAATACAACGCCCCCTAGCTGGAATAAGCATTTTTAAACTGATATTGGTTAACTGCAGATACACATGTGTTTGTGTGTCCATGCGTGTGTGTGTGTGTGTGTGTGTGTGTGTGTGTGTGTGTGTGTGTGTGTGTGTGTGTGTGATTTCGAGCCCTTCTCGTTTCAGTCCTCCATGTGCTCTGACTGCGTTGCGGGGGCACGGTGTTCCCTCACTCACCCCCCCCCCCCCCCCCCCCCGGGTCGCCCCCCCCCTGGGTCGCAGATGACACGAAGCACATGCAATAGTTGATACATTTGGGAGTACTTTGGTTTTGCCCATGTAAGGGCGTATATAGTACTACACTACTGGCTTGAGTATGAGCATACTGTTACACAGGGAGCTAGAGGTAACCTGGATCTGAAGTATATTCACAGACACGGAGGTAATTATATTCACCTGCTAAAATTTTATAAGTACTAATGACGTACATTTGCAAGCTTGTTAATTGTGTTAATTAATTTTAGTTCATGATATTGTTAACCTATGCTATTAGTAGTATGCATTCAGTTGTATGCATTCAGAGCAGTTTGCTTCAGAACAGTGAAAAATTTGCCTTAGTGCTTTGCACTTTTGGGTTATTGGTCACCAGTACTGATGTTTACTGACACTTCAAGGTCTTTTTATGAATATTGTTTTTATGTGAACTAGAGAGTCTGAAATTCTTCCTCCATGTTCTTTCCGTCTCAGATCTGACACGGAACACACATTAAAGAAGAATACATAGACACACAAATCAGTTACTCTTGATTCACTGCATTGCATGTCGTTATCAAGACTTTGACATACCCATGAACCTTTGTTTATGTGTCTGTGTGTGCACTTCTGTATATGGGACACTGTAGCTCTACACTTCATATTGAACTAATAGCAGTACAATGTGGTATAATGCTTGCTTTATTTATTACTGTTCAATCCAAATAATTGATTTCTGTGATTAGATGTGAGGTCTGTATTTACTTACCTTTATATATTGTTGGGACAAAAATGTACATGTACTCACTGACACATGCCTATAAGCTCTCACACTCCACTTACTTTAATTCTGACTCGCTTCTTATAAGAGAGATAACGAGGAATAATGAGGAAGAGCTTTAAAGGACTTAAAGTCTCTACATCCTGCACACATATACAAACACCTATATTACAAAATATATGTTAAAAAAAAACCTTTCAGTCTAGCGAGGTCGGCGAATCAGTGTTTCAAAGAAGCCCTGCTGTCCGCAAAGACCTTTGAAATGAAATAGGAAAGTTTCTCCTCGGCAGCCTTATCATTTAAACTCTGCCTGACCCGACTCGCTCTGTGGTCCTCCGTCATGAAGAGCAAGCCGAAAACGAGGCTGATTTAATTCCAGGAACAGGAGCCAAACCACACTGCAGTGTGTGTGTGTGTGTGTGTGTGTGTGTGTGTGTGTGGGGGGGGGGGGTGGATTGGGAGGAAGGAAAGAGAGATCCCAGAGGGAGTGGATTGGGTCTGAGCTGCCCGAGGAGATTCTCAGCTCTAATTGGATGGCTGCCTTCACTCTGAGTCCCACAATGCCTTGTGTTGGAGTGATGCTGGTGTGACTTTTTCTAAACTCTCAATAGACTCGTCAAGGTTACCGTCACTCTTCACTGTTATCACTGGGCCCTAAGTCACTGTAGCTAATCTGTTTTCAGCTGCCTGATTGTCTAGAGAGAATATTCAAAGTTGGAACTGCCTGTGTTCTCAAGCAATTCTCCTTCTCTCTCTTCCTCTCTCTTGTACGCATGCATGCGTACACATGCACACACACACACACACACACACACACACACACACACACACGCACACACACACACACACACACACACACACGCACGAACACACAGTACATAGTTTTTCATTGCCTTGAGTGCTCATATAAATCTGCAAATCTAAATCTGATAAACTCAGGACGGCCACACAGCGGCTCCCAGATTTATTCTACCACAGGATTATCCTCATCATTTGTGGCAATATTGCTTGTGTTGTTGATTACAGAATGTCAATGTGAGAGCTGCTCTGATTGAATTCTCCCCACTCTAATCTCGTCTTGCGCTTTTCAAACCAACAGCTCTGTGTGAGCAATAAACTGAGTGTAATGAAACGCATGTCTCTCAGTCTGAAGAGAGCTGCATTCTGCTTTTAGATTTCCATGGAGAGAATGATCTCTGGTCACTTTCTAGCCAATATTGTCAGTGTTAACTGCACAACCTCATGTGTATTGAGGTGAAATAAAATAAAAAAACTCATTACTTTTATCTCCCTGTGTGTTTTTTTATTTTTTCTTTTTTTATTTTTTTAGATCCTCTTATTAACCACATGAAGACATTTCAATATGCTAGATAGAATATATCTTTATTTCTGCGTACAGCCGTAATAGTTTTTTCTCTGCTCTATTACATTGTGTGGAAAATGATTGCTTGCCTAAGTCAGGACGGATCCATCAGCACACGTGGAGCGGTACACGTAGAACCTCGACCCGACTGCGTGTCTCCTAGGGACACGAAAACACGTCCCTCAAATCCCTTCAGTTTACCACAAACCAGGAAAGACAGTCCCGCGATCAGGCGGAGGTAATTTCATGGAAACGTACGAAGGGAGCAGCATTTTGAAAAGACTTTTTCTGGGAGAAAAAAGCACGTGATTATTAAGACCACGGCACCAAATAAAAACCCCTCACGTTGACAGTTTTCCCCATCAGTATTTGGCCAGAGGTCTGCTCTCCTCACACCGTCTTGTCTTGGTCAGCTTTGTCAGGTATACTCTGTTTCTCACCTTCGGCCTCATATTCATTAGGAGATCAATGGGAGCTGTAGGATCACTTACATATGTGCAAAGCTCTGCTAAACCTGTGTGGGGATCGGGAAGAGCATCAAAGGAACGAGAGATAATTAAAACACATAGCCAGGTGCTCTGTATCCTAAACCTCTCTGTTCTAATGACATTAGCCAAAGGTAATGCGTGTGATATTAACTTGTGTCTGTGCACGAGCCACTGCATGAATCAATGAAATTAAATGTTGTGTATTAAACATATTCTCTCTGTGTATTTCTTATACATATATATGTGTGTTAATATACAGTATATGTGCATAGATAATGAAGACTCAGAGTAAGTGAGGATTGTTTTCAGTGTTCAGCTCACAGGCCTGACAGGCTTATGTAGATAATAGAATCATAAAATGCTACTAACGGTCTAGCTAGACCAATAATGACCAAACTGACTTCATATGCTCTA
Source organism: Brachyhypopomus gauderio (assembly GCF_052324685.1). Taxonomy (NCBI): domain Eukaryota; kingdom Metazoa; phylum Chordata; class Actinopteri; order Gymnotiformes; family Hypopomidae; genus Brachyhypopomus; species Brachyhypopomus gauderio. Next base: position 8,352,199 of record NC_135216.1, read on the forward strand.
GGCATCGTATAAGCAGAGACAGGTCAGCAAGGTTTGTCACACACCTACCAACCCATATACCACACACACACACACACGTGCCCACACACATGCAAACACACATACAAACGAGCTAGACCACAAACAGTCTCTGCATGAAATCAAATAATTATTAAGTCACCCAGTGGAATATATTGACATTTAAAACATTCCCACTTTAAAAATCCCAGTTCTCAGTGGTGCATTGTGTTTGTACAGTAGCTCCAGAGCTTAGGGACCCATCTGATGCCTGTCCTGCTCGTAGCACTGAAGAATGCCTGACATTTGAAGCACGCAGACCAGATAACATCTACCATGCATCAGCTGTCATCAGTGCTTAGAAGAAAAACTGTTAAATCACCTTTGATTTAAAGCAAAGACGAATATTAATGAATGAATATATAGACACTAATCTGCTGGTGTGATTTCCACATATTAAGCTCAAACACAACGTCAGTGAGTTCACGCACATAGTCTGAACTAATCTCCTATAAGCCTCCAGATGTGCTAAGCGCCATTGTCCCAACACAGACGGATGTGGGGTGATAGACAGAGGGGGCTTACACAAACACAGTCATCCATACTGGTCATGATAAACAGAGAGGAAGGCAAGAAGAGTAGCCTACCTCCTGTACATGCTGATGAGGTGTGTGTGCGTGTGTGTGTGTGTGTGTGTGTGTGTGTCCGCCCTCCTCCTAGACGGTTGAAATAGAGAGAGGAGCTGGCTGTGTTGGGGGTCTGCCCAGGCCAGGCATCAGTGGAGCAGGGCAGCTGTAGCCCCTCCCACCTCCCCGCCCACATATCCACCCCCTGCCCCGCCCACCAGCCCTCTCTAATACCATTATTACCTCATTACATTCTCACAGGTCCATTAACAGCATCAGGCCGCAGGTAGACTGGGGAACACAGCGTCATTGAGGTGTGTGTAAGACATCAGAGGAATCACTTCTAACTAAAACTTCATTCACCTTAAATGCAGATCACCTCACACACACACATACAAACATGCACACACACACACACACACACACACACACACACACACACACACACACACACTCACACACACACACACACACACACACACACACACACACACACACACTCACACACACACACACACTCACACACAAACACACACACACACACACACACATCACTGCGTCATGGGAGCTGTAGTATGTGTGCAGTATATGCGTCATAATTACTGGGATAAATTCTGTAAGGTTACGTGTAGGTTATTAGCATTTATATGTTAGAGTATAAAATTTGGTAACAAAAATAAACGATAAAAGACTAAAGCATAGGTAATAGGATGACATGTTTTTATTATTATTTTATTATTATTATCATTATTATAATACATAATAAATTCTGTTTATTGTAACAAAAACATAAAATCAGTTTTCAACTGAAAATGAGAAGGAATGTTTAAAAGTGAAAAACTGGCATCAACTCCAATAAACGTCCTGGATGGAGACCTTCAGTTTGAAGGACATGAACAACTAGAAGGTTTCTGAGGTTCCACTGTATATTAGAATGCTGCATGTAATCCTTATCAGATCAAGTCATGTCAGCTTTATTTGTCAATATTTTTAGCATGTAAAGGGCATACAGAAGATTGAAAGTACGTTACTCTCAGGCCCATAGTGCTGTAGTACCATTAAATACACTATAAAATAAAATATATACATTATCTAAGAACATCACCTGTGATGTGTAATAGAGGGGATTTCATAATCTTCAGAAACCTGCACTGATTTTCACAATCTGATTTTCTGATGACATGTTATAGGTGTATACTTAGAGACTTTTGCCTCTTCATCCTGGTCTTCCTCTGTGTTCTTACCCCAGGACTGCTGTTCTATTCTGAAAGGTTTGGGTGGCAGACCAGTCACTAATTGTATCTGAGTGATTGTGTGGTAAGCAGTGGGCCACGGTCTGATGTGTCTATCAGACAGGTGGACGTAATGAAACAACCCCAGTGTAGGTGTGCAAGGTTGGTGTTTGTGAAGTGGACAGCAGATGTAAACATCAGTAATGTATCAACAAGGGCTCCATTTCCCCTCTGGTGTGAGAATGAGTTCAGCCAGTTCTGTAATTATGATTTAAACAATTAGGCAATACTAAAACTTGACTGGTTGTTTCTGGTATGTTAACATTAAAAGCCCTTTCAGAGACATCATTACCTTTGATTACTTCTACACTTCAGCGGCACTGAAGTCATTAGAGCTGCCGAGGATTTTTCATAAAGGCAAAGATTAAAGTAAATGTGCACCATGAGTGTGTCAAAAAGAATAGGATCTTGTCTTCATATCCTGCACATGTGCACATTCACCCACCCACACACACACACACACACACAAACACATGCACTAAAATCCTTTCCCATCACATGGGTTTTGATGCAGTTTAATTACACCCCCTAGAAAGCCACACAGCCCATTCTCAGCATGGGATATGGTATAGATCACTAGATCACACACACACACACATACACACACACACACACACACACACATACATATGCATACAAGCTCCAGTGAGCTTAAGAAAACAAATTCATAGAGATTTCAACACACACAAACATAACAAGCTGAAAAATCCCTTTTCGGTGTAACAGCACTTGAAAAAGTCAAGGCCATGTTGTGACACCACACCACATAATCCCACTTTCCCTGCGCATCACGTTACCTCAAGACACATTCGCTCCCTCCATCCAACAAGACAGAGCGCGGTAACGTACGGCCACCTCGTGCCCCACACGTCAAGGAGAGGAGCAGACCGGATCCAAGGTGACCCGGCGGGACTCGGTCTCTCGCCGACCCACATCAGCCCGGCGGGGGCGTCTCCTCTCAGCCTGCGCCCCGGAGTCTTGGTGTCGAGCGTCTGTGCCAACCGAGCCACCTATAGCCGAACCCCTCGGGCGCGAGGCTTGTGTGAGAGTGCCACCCTCCCAGCGGTGGTCACGGCACCAGATGGCGAGTGGCTCCCCTGGCATGAACGCACGCAATGAGGAGGCCTGTTCACACTGATGTGAGAGGACAAGCTAATCACACCTGCTGGCGCCGCGCCCGGCCCGTGTGCTCGGCCCCCGGCGCAGGCTGGCCGGCGTGACGGGCACCGGGCCACACGTCTGATGGGGCTCAGGTGACTGCGGCGGGTCCAGCGCGCTCCAGAGAGCAGCGCCCACGCTAACCAACATGCTAACACAGAGCTAATCAGTCACTTCAGGCTTGTAATCAGCAGAGTGCTGGACCACACACACACACAGACACACACATGCATGTGCGCACACACACACACACACACACACACGCGCACACACACACGCACACACACACAAGTGAGTGCACGCACACACAGTGAAACTCATAGAGCAACGTATGGGCCACAGCTGCTGGAGTAAAGTTAGCAATGCAACATTTACAACTTCTGAGCCCTCTAAGCTGTATCTAGTGAACTAAAGTTTCCTTTGTGCATGTCTCTTAAAGATTAATTGTCCCCTGTTAGCAGAACAAAGACTGCTGGGAGCTGAGAGGATTGCGGGCTTCAAACGATCCTTCATCTCCTTTACTGCTGTCTACATCCAACATTAAGCAGAGCAGGAAGAAATCCCATGCATCTCCCTAACGAGTGAGAAGGTAAAACTCAAAGGCTTGTACACTGACAAAGGGGGACGATCCAATCACTCCTGGATAAAACACAGAGAATGTAGGAAGTAGTTCAGGAAGAATAATGTCCTAATCAGGTCATTGTGCTTTAGGACACAGGAATAGTGAGGGGCAGTGAGGACAGTGAGGGACAGTGAATGGGAGTGAGGGACAGTGAAGGACGGTGAGGACAGTGAGGGACAGTGAAGGATAGTGAGTACAGTGAGGGACAGTGAAGGACAGTGAGTGACAGTGAGGACAGTGAAGGGCAGTGAGGGACAGTGAAGGATGGTGAGAACAGTGAAGGACAGTGATGGACAGTGAGGTCCGTGAGGGACAGTGATGGACAGTGAGAACAGTGAAGGACAGTGAGGGACAGTGAAGGACAGTGAGGGACAGTGAAGGACAGTGGGGGACAGTGAAGGACAGTGGGGGACAGTGAGAACAGTGAAATACAGTATGGGACAGTGAAGGACAGTGGGGGACAGTGAGAACAGTGAAGGACAGTGATGGACAGTGAGAACAGTGATGGACAGTGAGAACAGTGAAGGACAGTGAGGGACAGTGAAGGACAGTGAGGGACAGTGAAGGACAGTGGGGGACAGTGAGAACAGTGAAATACAGTATGGGACAGTGAAGGACAGTGGGGGACAGTGAGAACAGTGAAGGACAGTGATGGACAGTGAGAACAGTGATGGACAGTGAGGGACAGTGATGGACAGTGAGAACAGTGAAGGACAGTGAGGGACAGTGAAGGACAGTGAGGGGTAGTGAGGACAGTGATGGACAATGAGGACAGTGAAGGACAGTGAGGGGTAGTGAGGACAGTGATGGACAGTGAGGACAGTGAAGGACAGTGAAGGACAGTGAGGGGTAGTGAGGACAGTGATGGACAGTGAGGACAGTGAAGGACAGTGGGGGACAGTGAGAACAGTGATGGACAGTGAGAACAGTGAAGGACAGTGAGGGACAGTGAGGACAGTGAGGGACAGTGAGGACAGTGATGGACAGTGAGGACAGTGAAGGAAAATGAGGTCATGGGCTGTCATGGGCTTCAAAGTCATGGGCTCCTTCCCGATTTCACATCCATTCTTCAACATTATTGCACTTATGTGAACCACAAGTACAGTGGCTTTAGTCAACTTGCACAGTAAAAGCAACATCCTACCTGCTGATTCAGAGGGAATCAACTGGAGTTTCATCACCAAGTAACAAGGCATACAACCAATACAATTAATTACTAAGCAGCTAAACAAAGGCGGTGCTAAAAAAAAACACAAAAAAAAACATTAGATCAAAAATAAAGTCAGTGAAATAGAAATTCACTGAGCAGATTTTCTGCAAACATGTTTTTCCCAGTTTGCCGTTGTTTATGAGAAGCCTGTCCTCCTGAGACACAGACCACAGGGAAGCCAGCCTGTCCTCATATGAGAACGCACTGCCTCAAGAGGACGCGTCTTTACCATATGGTTTATTACGCATGTGGACAGCAACAAACAGTTAATATGCCATTGTGGCGCTAGACTAGCAGAGGCCAGCTGCAGCAGGCTACGTACTGCACATGATGCAATGACTTAGAACATCGATGAAAGCAGCTTCCTCTTATGATGCGATGATCAGAAATGACTGTCAACATCCAGAAATTTATGACCACAGAAAGCATATTGCTGTAAATACATTGTGTGTGTGGTGACATCTTTTGTACCGTATCTTTATGTCACCTCCAGAGTCTATATGTACTTCAGAATTAAGCAGGACGTGCCAAAGTGAAGAAATCCATTTCCCTTGAAGACAGCAAAAATATGAGGCCTGTTTCCTCAAAGTAATTGTTTTTGTGTAGGATGTAATGAAAGCAAGCCAGTTACTCACACTATATAAACCCAAGCTGGATCACTTTACTGGGGAAGTGTAAATCTGAGAAATGATGTCCCGTCCCAGGCATCCTGAGCTCTTCCCGTGTTTAATTGTGCATAAGTGACATTAATCTGCTGTCCTAAAGGAGCAGCAGCATCTTTCTGTAAGTTATTACACTCACTGCTCACAAAACACCATAACCATTGTCCAATCACAGAGTTCACTGCACACAAAAAACACCATAACCATAGTCCAATCACAGAGTTCACTGCTCACAAAACACCATAACCATCGTCCAATCACAGAGTTCACTGCTCACAAAACACCATAACCATCGTCCAATCACAGAGTTCACTGCTCACAAAACACCATAACCGTCGTCCAATCACAGAGTTCACTGCTCACAAAACACCATAACCATCATCTAACCACCACGGGTTCACTGCACACAAAACACCATAACCATCATCAAATCACAGAGTTCACTGCACACAAAACACCATAACCACCATCCAATCACTATGAGTTCACTGCACGAAAAACACCATAACCATCGTCCAATCACAGAGTTCACCACACACAAAACACCATAACCATTGTTCAATTACTGGGAGATCACTGTACATAAAACATTGTAAACTGTCAAATCACTGCACACAAAACACCATAACCACCATCCACCCACAGAGAGTTCACCTCTCAAACAAAACAACCAGGACGAACTACGAAGAAAGAGGCTGGGGGTGGAGAAAGAGGATGGGGGTGGAGCTGGCAGTGGTGCTGGTAATCCTCACATATGCAGACATAGAAAGACACCCCAGAATAGCAGAGGAGCGCAGAAATAACAGCATGGAAAAGGACGGAAATAACAGCAGAGGAGTCCAGCAAAGACTGATTGGAATGAAAACGGCATGTGGGTACAGTACAGTCCGGCGTGAGAAAGAGCCAAGACTGAGACAGGGCGTGTCTGCTGACCAGAGCCATCCACTTCACAGTGTGGTGAAGAGTTGATTTAAAACGAACTCTGACACTGGAGAATAAGAACGAGTCAGGAGATGAGGTTTCATATCCCGTGATCAGTGTGGTAGGTGGTACAGAGGAGATACTTATGGAAGAGTAACAAAGAATTCATCCCTCTAAGCCCGCACATACTAGCATGAGTGCGTGTAATGAATTCCTTAACTCTTGGCTGCCTTCAAGGAACTTTATTCTTCTGAAGACCAGTCCAGTACATATGGCCTACATAATACATAGAGAGGAGTCACAAACAGCATCCATCAGCTCTTTGGGTTTGCAGTGCTAAGATCAGTGAAGCTCTGTGTCACCTCTCCTTCTCAGATCCAAACACACACACACACACACACACACACACACACACACACACACACACACACACACCATGCTATAGATATAGAAACTTTTTTTCTTTTGATTTTGCATTCCTAGGGAACCATTTGAGTTCCATCCACTGTGATTTGGGCTGTTCCCACTGAGCTGAAATGAGCATTTCCTCTCCCACGCTGTGCCGAATGAACGTAGACACGAGGAGACAGATTCATTTATCCCCCTAATGGGGAGAGACACTGCTTTACCATGTAAGTGTTCCCCCTGTTTGGCTCTAAACTAAACCAGCGTGTGGTGGCCAGTGTGCCGTGCCATCGGGTCGGTGGCGAACCCCATCTGCCTCGGAGACACTGAGCCCTGTCATGCCCTGTCCACATCACGGACCCGGGACCTCCGGGAGCTGAGACAGGAAGAGCTCCAGAGACTCCAGTGTGATTGGGCAGACTGCTGCTGGGGTTAAAGTTCAAACAAGGAGCCTCTGCATACAGGCAGCACCATAGAAGCAATGAGATGTCCTTTTTACTAATGTGGGATAAATATTGCTTGTATTGGCACATGGGAGTCTCCAAACAGATAAGCAGCTGACATTTTGACATGGGATCCCAAGGCTGCATCCCTAAATGAACAAGCATTTGACCAAATGCCAGTGAGGAGATGCCTGGAATATTAATGCTGGGATAACACTTCCCCTTTGGCCCTGGATACTGACAAAGGTCACAGAGCCGGGCGCATCTGGCCTCAAGGCGGACGCCTGCTAAATACATAAGCATTCTTCGGAGAAGAGGACGCAACAGTGAAGGGAATCTGACAGATACGGCATGTCGCACTTCACACACCGCAGCGGTTACGAAATTAGCCCCCCCCCCCGCGCGTTACACCAGCCGCCGAGACATACACGTAGACCATTAGGGATTAATTATACGTAGTGAGCCTTTTTGGTTTCTGATTTGGAGGTGGTTAATGCACAGGGATTGCCATCAATTCACTTATGTCTAAACTATGCACTTAGAGAGCTGAAAAATGTCAGCGTTTATGCAGTAAGTTGTGCTCCTCGCGTTCATCACGTTGGGTTCCTGCCGGTATTCCCATAACGGGATGCATTACAGATGCTTTCTGTGCACCGCTGAAGGATGGCGAGGTTCTTAGAGACGGCGGGATAGCCAAACCCTCCAAGGCTTCTGCACAGAAAATGCCTCTAAGGCTCCAAGTCAAGAGCCCTTTGATTATTGATTCGTGATTCCTTTTCTTTAGTAGGGAAGAAAGGAAACAAAGAGTTGGGGTTGTGTCAGGAAGGCACCTGAGTGCACGGAGGTGCTGCAGAGACGGCCCCGTGGCCCCGTGGCCCAGCTCATGGGAAGAAATAACTCAGCATCGAAAGAACCCCACGTGTTACAAGAGCACTGGCAAGAGACATCAAGATTCTGTCTAAATCTGTCAAGTTTCAAGCAGCCGGTCGGCTACAAACGCGGCAGCCGTGATTCTTTTCCCGGCTCACGCACCTGTGGCTGAGGGAGTCTGAGGCAGGGAAATCCGTTGTTTTAAAGACGAACGCCATCGACTGAAATTCCCGAACAGTTCTATTTTCTGTTGTGGAAGATGAAAAGGCCCGGGAGGGCTGCCACGGAGACGGGGCGGGCCCGCGAGCGGGCAGCGTGCCCCGCGTGGTGACGGGATGAAGAGGCGTGCTGGAGGTGGGTGAGGATTAGGCCCGGCCTGAGCTGGATTACCACAGCAGGTTCCTCTGCCAGCTCTCACTCTAATGATGCGTGTTTACGTAATTTCTGCCATCCTTTGGAAAATGGGGAGCGACTGTTGTTTTTAATTGATGGAGGATGTTGCAACGCTCCAGTAACCCCTGCTGTTGTTGGGGATTAGTCCGGATCTGGGAGATGATCTGAACGGGGTGTCCTGTTATGACAGAAAAATAATAAATCACAGTGCAACAACAACACAGGGAGCCCCCCCCTCCTCCACCCAGACATCTCCCTCTGTCATTTTCCTCCACCCTCACACATGAGGGGGCCGTGAACTCTTTTCCTGCCACATTAAAGGAGATGCAATTCTGTTACTACGGCAAATCCTTGCTGCTGGCTTTTTGTTAAATGAGGGAAGCGAGGTTCTGAAACCCACAGTACGGCGCCTCTTTCAGCCCAAACGGACCTGGCGTTCACAAAGGCCTTGGCCCAGCCCGCTCCCACCTCATCCCGCCATTCACACGCCTCCGTCTCTTCACCGCGACCCGATATTTGTGTTTGGCTTTGACATCCCCGATCTCTCTGTTTACAAAAAGGGGAGGATGAAATGACCGCCTCCTCCTCCGTCCCTCCCTCCGTCCCTCCCTCCGTCCCTCCCTCCATCCCTCCCTGCCTGCAGATAGCCGTTAATTGGTCTTATATGCGGGAGCTGGTGATGGGGTAAACGCAGAAGAGAGAGGGGTCAGGGAGGGAGAGTGGACATGCCAACACGGAGGCACAACAGCAGGGGCGGCGGGCGGGACGGTGGGTTCTGCTGGTGGGGTGGGAAGCTCGGGAGCACAGCGGGGGGTGGGGGGGGGTGTGCGGACTGGGTGATGTCACAGGGACAAATGTGGTTGGGCCACACCCCCCCTCACCCCCCCCCCCCCCCCCTCACCCCCGCCTCTGCTCCAGCCAGCCTGCACAAAACCTATTAGAGCACCTGGCATCTCCCAATGTCGTTACTCAGGACTGATGCAACAGGACTGCAATCTCTCTCTCTCTCTCTCTCTCTCTCTCTCTCTCTATCTCTCTATTTATTCACTTTTATTTGAAGTTCTCTTTTTTCTCGTTCTCTATCTCTATCCCTTATCTGTCTGCAGACCCATCCAGGTGGACAGTAACAGGCCGGGGCCCTTCTGTTCTGGAGCACATTAAGACACACTGTGACACACTGCTGATGTCTTCTGACCTGTCCCGATAAACTTGAAGAAACAGTATAAAGTAAATACACAGATCATATTTTTTTACATAAGCTAAAAACATTTTGGTATATCTGGACCGATGTCACTAGCTCTTTTGTGTCCATCAAAGCAACACAGCTAAGCAGAAACTCTTCCCTGAATAGCCCGTAAGTATACATATACATACATCCCTACAGATATGATTCCAACATCAGATACAAAATATCTAAGAGCTTCAAGCTCAGTGGATAAACGCTTTACGGCGCCATGGGCGACTAGGTATTGTCACAATAAATGGCGAAGTGTATTGTGGCATTACATAACACGGCAGGCCTACATCTGAGACGGTAAATGACAGTATAGCCACTATGAGGCATATAATGACGCATCAGTACATGAGCCATACACACTCTAAATGTTTATACACGTGTGGTGAAAACTCGATTATATCGGCATGGAGATGCATATGAGAGGAGAAGAATTTGAAAATTCTCTCAGTGCGTCAAATAAGAAAAATAATACAGGCAAAACTAGAGGCGTTATGCTTGAGATTATGTGTGGAAATATTTGAGTGCCTCAGCAGCTTACATTCAGCCTAATGTGACGGCATCAATATTAATTGATGAATTAATTAATAATTACATATGATGATATAATTTACAACTCGTTTCAAATGGAATTCGTAATCTGGCATATAACTTAATAAACAAACACATATAGAAGTCAATCACAAATCACAGCACCAACATCAAATTGGATAATAGAAGTTACAAATAAAGCAAACAGGTGACGCTCGCGTTGTCAATCATGCAGTAATCGTGCGATACATTTTCATTTCACCCATTGTATTTAATGAAAAGGCTTTGTGCACGGCAGCAGTGTGAGAGAGGAGGTAACGCTTTAAATCAGCTCGCTCTTCCTCATTACCTTCCTCCTTTCTTTCGGCCGCCGGCCTCCACCGTGACGGGAGATAAACACGTTTCGTGAGAACAACAATAAACAGCGAGTGAAAAGAGAGAGAGAGAGAGAGAGAGAGAAAAAAAAGACGAGAAAAAGAAACCCTTACATTTGCCTCGGAAACATTTGCACTTACGGAGGAACTACCTTTCAAAGAAGGCTGATGATAAAGTGGTCCGACGGACCACTTTATGAGTGCCATATTTCAAGACTGCAATTACAGTCAACACTGCCTTTATTCTCCGGCTGCCTATATGAGCGCGTCCCCGCCCTGGTTACGCGGACACGAGCGCTCGGCTCACACCGTCCCGTGACTTTCAGGGTGGCGTCCTACACCACTCTGTCGCTACGGTAACCGTTCACCATCCTTCCTCATAACCTCTTCCAGTGGGGAAGCGTTGGGCCCGTCTACTCTCTCCACCACTGCTGGCTTTTTCGCTTTATTATTATTATTTTTATTTTTTGTTCTGCTTTCCTGCTGCTTTCTACTCATCTTCCTCTCCTTCCCTTTCTTCTCTTTCATGCTCGGTACCTTTCATCATCACGAGTCGTTACCCCCCCCCCCCCCCCCCCACACACACACACACACACCTCCCCTCACCCCCAAGGTTCTCCTCTCCCTGTCTGCTCACCACCACTCCTTTAGACACGGGCCCATCAGCCCCGCAGTCTTGTGGTAATAGGTGTTGCACTGCTACTCCCCCAACAACCTCCACACACACACACACACACACACACACACACACAAACCTCTCCTGAGCCTCTCATGTTGGTGAAACCTGTCGGAATAGGAACGCCAGTCTTGATCACTCCTATCAAAGGGAACCTCATTCCTCTCTCTGTGCCTTGGGGTGGTGTAGAGAGGTAAAAAGCACATCTGTCAAACGGGCGTAGATTAACAAAAGATAGACAAGGACGGAGATGGTATGCTCTGTGCCTCTGGGCTACGAACATGAAACCAATCGCACTGGTAAAATGTGCTACTATAAAAATAGTGTTGGAAAATTTGGGATCAGCGCTCTGGGAATTGTTCAGATTGGCTCTGCACGACTCAGACTGAACAAAAATACCAGACATACTGTACACAGACAACTAGGATGGTACCGTGCATACAGTGGAGGATACAGTCATGCATGAAGACATGTTCTAAACTAGGATAGCACATTACAGTGCAGGCTACAGTCATACATGGACAAGTGTGCTAAAGTAGGTTTCTAAAGCTTTTGTTATCTCAACCAGTGAAATAAATGAAGTGATACATTTAGAAAAAAAATGTCATGCAGTTAGAAAAATGACTTAAAAGTTAACTTTATATGACCCAATGGAATAAAACTAAAATAACAGTGTAAAATGAGATTTGTGTATTTACTTCTGAATATAGAGCCTTGCATGTGATGATAATGGAAGGAATAAGCTGATTTCTCTAATTAAATCAAAGCAAATTAAAGTTCTCTCATCAACACCCCAGTTCTAATTCAGTGCATATCATATTCAGAATATGGTATTAAATAAGATCAACCACCCTAACACACACACACACACACCCACATAACCACCCCACCCCCCACCACACACACAGAAACACATGGACACACTGACACATGTTTAGTGGAATATTTATTTTGATTAACGCTGCATAATTAATATGTCACAATGGGAGAGTCAGAAAAACCTACGAGCAATGACAACGCTGACAGATAAATGATAAACACGAAAGCCTCATCTGCACATCTCAGCTCTCTGCTTTTATTTAATAATGCAGCATAATAAATATTAACAAAAACGCCCCAATGCAAGAATGCAGGAAGGCGATTCTAACTCATCAATCTGGATATCTGCTCCATTCAGTATTATTATTAGAAATATATCGACTTATGTCTTTGAATGTGCAACAATGGAAACATTTTAAAACAATCATAAAGAAAGCGGGTTTAGCCTCTGATACAGCTCACTTGACTTAATGTTTATTAAGCTATCTCTGCAAAATGGGTGCTTTAGACTTCAGCACATACAAGGTTGATAAAAGAAGACCAAGCACAGAACCATGTGTCATACCTTAGACAGCATCATACATGTCACCCTTTGGACACATAATCACCCACCCTAACGTGTATTATTCATTTAAATAAATATTGTCAGCATTAAATTGCACTCTAATATAGGAAAATCAACGCCCGCCAACCCCATCGGCCATGGTCAAAATAGATTTGGCGCCAACAATTCAAATCATCAAGATTTATTAGCTTGATATCAGCCTAAGAGCGTTTAAAAAATGAGTTATTAAAACCTGCTATCACCTGTATATATAATCATCCCTTGATAATTACTGTCATGTCCGATATTGGGGCCTTTGCAACATGACGGCGAATAAAGACCCAGTAAGTGTGATAAATGCAGCTCTGTCTGTAGCAGCCACTGACGATCCTCGTGCTTTTCTCGTGCATTACACTGTCAGACAGTGAAAGAAAGTTCATTCACTCCGAAGTCTCCCAGCCATGAAGCTCTGGCAGGCCTGTAGCTTCACCTGCTCCCCCTGGACCCCTAAAATAAGAGGGTGTGAGTCTTCAGCTCTACAGAGTGGACATTACAACTCTCTTACCAGACTGAGAGTGTTTTAGGGCACCGCACCATGCTGAGCATCAAGACAGTAAACATTTATTTCACACACACACGCAAAGACACACACAGACACACTCACACATACACAAAATGCACTGGAAGTAAGTTTAAAGCTATATAAAGCACTTAGTGAAGCTCTAGAATCATAAGCACTACGTCACTAGAAAAGCATGACGCTAAAATGCTAACACATATAACCTGTGTGCTAATTGCTGTTAGATCAGGATATAAAGGCCTGTTAAATGTGAAATAACACTGCTAAGCCATAGTAGTGGTTCGTTCATGGGGAAATGAACTAACACACCTGTGATTTTATACTCAGACAAACACGCACACACAGACACACACGCACATCCACACAAAGTTGATGCTCTATCCCTTTTTGAAGTCTATATTTTTCCCATCTTTTTTGCATTCTTTTGTTCTGAATGACAGCCGGTAACATGATGGCTGAGCTGACAGCTGCTATCATCTCTTCTTGTCTCTCAGAGTGAGCTCTGCATTTATTTCCTCAGGTGTAACAACCAGTTGTCCTCTGTCACTCTCCTCTCCCCCGCCAGGAATGAGAAAGTGGATATTTCACTGGAACGGAAGGCGACAATGTTAAATCCTAAGCCTTAACAGTGCCTAAAAGCATATAAAGTAGGCTATACAACTGCCAAAGATGTTTTCAGCATGTAAAACTCGTATTTTTCCTTGCAGTATCAGATGAATTAATTGCTCCAGTAAACTATATCTGAATGAAACAGATTTATACTTCGCCTTTAAAGAACCCAAGGGGTCACTTTACAATTAGCACAGGTACAAGCTTTTATGACTATTCTACGGTGAGATGCGGCAGCCAGTGGGCACTGTGTACTCTCTACCGGAAACCCGAGGAACCGAATCGGGTACAGGAATGGGAGAGAGGACATCACCCAAGACAGAGCACCGTCCACCACCGGGGACACAGACACACAGACATCCGCCTGTTGGACAAGGAAAGACATACATACACTCAGAGAATTTTGTAGAAGCAGCCAATTTACCTAACCTCCATGTTTTTGAACTATATCTACATAATACACATGGATTACAGTCTAGCTCATTTTTAAAAATCCTTAGGCCTTACATCATTTGTCCTTTGCAAGCATTCAAAAACACACAAACAGGACAACCAGAACTTCCACTTATCAACCAACTCAGCACTTGCATGATGGGAATTTCAATATGTCAGTGGATTCATCTTGCGTCATTTGAGCAGATGAGAAAACCCAGAGCTCAGAAGGGAAATACGCAGCCGGGATTGAGCGCAGCCATAGCTGGTTCTGAGTATAAAGAAAGAGAAAAAAGGTGTCTGCATATTTCATAGGAAAAACCCACAGGCTTCACCTCGGAGCAGAACGTTAGTGAGCTCCCCTGTGCCGGGGGGTTGAGATGAGGGAACCCCAGAGCCTGCCTCTCTGTCACCACACCCAGTTCCCATGGGAACGAGCATGTCCTAACGACTGTGGAGTCACAATCATCCGTGTGCACATCAAGAGGTCAAAGGGCTGCCAAAGTCAAGGGCATGTAAATGTTGGGTGGAGAGTGGATGTGGGTCAACACTTAGAACAACACCCAGAAACCTCCCTGCTGTCTCCATGAAACTGGCATGTGAGATGGAGTGTGTTACGTGCAGAACTGTACCACAGCAGATTGATTGTCATAAACACACACGGACGCACACACACCCATCATACACACACACAATATACGCTTGTGACTCCAATACAGCCTCATTCTAAAACAGTGAGGTTTGAGATTTGCCTTCCAGCGGTGACCTGAGCATCGTGCATGTTTCTGAGTGTTTTTTGTGATGTTATTTTTTTTTTTTTTGGTTATGTTTTGAATAGGAGAGAGCTGCTAATTCATTTTCATTTGTTCTCATAAACAGAAGTCGCATCTGAAATGCCTTCGAAAAACACCGAACCCACGAGATTGAGGAAGTAAAGTGTGTGAATTGGTGTGAAGTCTCTGCCAAAACCCCTTCAGATTCACATCCATTAGGCTCCCTGAAAGAGCCGTGTGGGGTTTTGTCTGGGGGAGAAATAAGGATCCCTCAGCACGGAGCTCGCGTGCTGTAGCGCACGGCCACTCCATATGCACACACGTTTGAATGAAAGCTTCGATTTGAGCCACTTACAAATCAAAAGCAGGCAGCCCGGTCTGCAGCAAGGCCAGGAAGGGTGGATGAATCCAAATTGCTTTGAGAGGAGGGGAGCATCTGGTCTATTGAAATCAACTTAATGTGCGTTTGCCAAAGGGACCGTCTGGCAAAATAGCCCTTATTTATTTATTTATTTATTTATTTTTTGGGAGGGGGGGGGGGCAGTGGGGTAGGGGTTGAAGACCCTCTCACTCCCTCCCATTGCTACCCCCCCCCCCCACTCAGGGGTTTGAAAATGATAGATAAAAAGACAAAAAAAGTAGATAGCAGAAGATGGAGCTTTTAGGTTGAGCTGGGGAGAGAGGGTGGGGCAGGGATGGGGGGGGGGGGCAGGGATGGGGGGGGGCATGAATTATTCACTAAGCGAAATCTTGGCAATTACAGCACATCATGATCACGGCTGTGAATCTCACCCAGAGAGATCAGATCTATCCCAGCATGCTCCATGCTCTGCGACTGTCTGTGAAGTGACCTCAGTATTGATGACCGCTGACCACGGGTTAGATTTAGGGCCAGGAGGTCACGGCTAGACCAATCATGTTCCCTCAAGAAACAACAGTAGCGTTTGAGGGCGAGCTGTACCATTTATTGTGTTTAGTGGGAATGACCTGTTCGCCAGGACTCTGGATCAATCCCAGCTGCTCCTCCAGAGAGAAGAACCCATGATCAAGCTATGATCTCAACCTCCTACCAGCAGCACAGAGATTCCACAGTGGGCCTCCACTGATATAAACAGATATAACCAGATATGAACCAAACAAACAAACAAACAAAAACACATTTTACAAACCCAAAAGCAGTGTAGATATAAATGTATATATCAACATTAGTGTTGCATAACTACACACATATGTCCACTCACACACACACACACACACGCACACACACACCTCCACGGTGAGCTGTACCGCTCTGACCCTGCAGGCAGGCCAAAGCTCAGTTTGCTGCTGGTTGCTCTTGGCCGGGTTCTGTGTGTGTGGGATCAGGGAGGGCATCCCGCCTGCCAGCCGCTCCAACAATAACCCGGCGTGTTTGGCTTGGACGGCTCTCCCGGGTGTGCCCGCTGAGTGATGGCCACCCTGCCCCAGGGGCTGATGGAAAATGTAGTCATCCGGGAGCGTCAGGAGACGCATTCCACCGGCCCACGTCGGCCGTAAGTTACGCCGGAGCCAGGAGTCCTCGGTTATAAAACACCTCCCTGTGCTGTCCCTGTTCAACCCTGCCTGTGGTTAGGAGACTTACACGTTTAAGTGAATCTGTGCATTCACGCCAGTCTAAACTAAATCTCTGTAAACGCTGCAAATCAATAAACCACTGCCAAATACATGCAGAGTGTACATTTCCTATTTATTTTATGCTTGTCTGTATAAAATCGTTTTCTGTGTGGTTGGATCTTGAGTCCTGAATCTCATTCTGAGTCCCGCCTGAGGACAGAAGCCAAATCCATGATATAAACAGGCACATGATGAAGATAACAGTAATATATACAAACAGCATGAAACACTGTTACAGACACAGATACAGCATTACCATTAGACATGAGAGTGCTGCACCCACACACACACACGCACACACACACACACACACACACACACACACACACACACACACACACACACACACACACACACACACACACACACACACACACACACACACACACACACACACACACACACACACACACACACTCCAAACAATGCTTCAAACTAACTCAGAGTAATTAAGTCCTGCTAAGAATTTCAAATTAACTGCTACCAATAGCAGATTAAAGAAGATACCCAAATTCATGTTAGACCAGGGGCACAGTAAAATTAGAATGCCTTCTCCTTCTCCATCTTGAGCTGTGGCAAGTCCCGCCGGGGTCCGGGGGGGGGGGGGGGGCGTGTGGGGAAGAGGAGTGCAGTTGCAGTGAGCACTGCTGACCTCGGTGGCCTGACTGTAATGTCCCCGCGGTGGACCCCCCACCCCACCCAGGAGACGGCGGATGGATGAGACACAGCAGCTCGGCTGCCGACCGCTAATCGCTCTGCATTAGCATAACAAAAGGGAAGCAGCGCTTGGCCAACACAGCCCATTACAGACGGGCTTTATCACAATTATCACATCCATCCCGCCTGCACTCTGCCTGATGGCCAGAGAGAGAGAGAGGGAGAAGGGGAGAGAGACAGAGAGGGAGGGAGGAGAGAAACAGAGGGACACAGAGAGAGGGAGGGATAGAATAACAGAAGGACAGAGAGAGGTGTCTCCAGGGGTGTCTCCAGGAAAGATGGAGGTGATGGGGTTTATGTGAATGCTTACCGGTGAACTTAGCATCTATCGTCTGAGCGTGTGTAAATGGGGCCGTTCACGGTGAATCGCACGTCGCGGTCCTCATCATGCGCTCTAATTCTCCTACTTCTGTCTGCACGGGTGAAAAACCTGTATGACATGGCAGCGGGCACACGATTTCCCATTACAAATCCCATTGCTCCCAGCCCTCCCAGTCTAACGCTCCCCATTCCCCCCAACAGCCACGGTCCTCCCAAAACGCAATCATGCCACACACACACTCTCACACGGATGCACACATACACACACACATACTCACACACATGCAAACTCACACGCGTGTGTGTGCATACGTCATCACCCTATCCCTGCAGATCTTAGCCTGAGGCTATAGAAACAGGACTGCATTAATAATTTTTCATGGCTGCAATAACACTAAGTGTGGCTCAGGGATGCAAATGATATGATGATTCAGAAGTCTGATAATTATAATTAATAATGAATACCATGACACTCCAAATAGCACACAGCCATCAGCCTAATGAGAACACGTATATTTCTTTATTACGCCTCGAGGCATGCCAGCGTCCATTTCTAGTAGGTTGCTTTGGAGAACAAAAAAATTAGTCATCTAAACACTTTATTAAGATTTTTACTTATTTAGATTTTTTAATTTTTATTTTACCAGTTTAGAACCACAGCATATTGCTTGGGAGCAATCACCAAGACCTTCTTATTACTCAGGGCACTAACTCTAGATCTACACATCTGTATTACACCGAATGATATTCTACATCTCATTATATCTGATGGAGAGGGCTAGTCCAGAAATAGAGCTGCATGATTGGTTTAGAGTTCCCCGTGTTTCTTTAAAACTCTCATTAGAAGCAAAAGATGACCCATATAACCTTAATACAGCCATGCCCAGCTGATAAACCACCTTCCTAATTTCTGGCGACTTTGTGATAACTGCCGTCCTGTGAAACGCAACCTCGGAACCTCTGGCCCACTCGCTAACCTGCGTGTATTGATGATTGCTTGTTAGCAATTGTGTGTCCAACGGTAATAAAGTCCTTTGTGCCTTGTGATTGCTCCATCAATCAAAGACACCCAGCACAGATTGCTGTTGGTCCACCTTCTTTGCGGTACAAGAGGCAACCTAACACTCAAACTCACCCTAATCGCACAGTTAGCTGTCAGGGAAATCTATTAAACACTGAAGGGGAAAGCTGTAACCAAGGTTAGCTTTCACCGGATAAATCAAAGGCTAAAATGTCATGCTAGCCAGGGACAGAAGCCCCAAGCACCAGGGACGATTCAAAGCAACTCCTAGATTAAACCGCTTTGCTGCAGAATAGAAAAATGTGTGCTCGAAAAGAACTTTCAATGTCATTCAGCAAAGACTTTCTGGAAACTACGTTTAACCGACGAGATCTACATTTACAATCCGGTGTACTTGAAACGCCTCCTTTCATATTTAGAAGTCACTAAAACTGCGAATGCGAGTCTTCACTTATAATAACTTAGCACCACAAGAAGCACAAAG